>NW_023270305.1:49560046-49745989 GCF_011800145.1 Mirounga leonina
AAATAAATAAATAAATAAATAAATAAATAAATAAATAAATAAATAAATGGCTTTCTCTATCCTCCTGCATCAACATATGAAAAATTTGGGAAAAAGATTTTTTTTTTCACGCTAACAAATTGAGTTTTCTAAAAAACACCAGTTAAATTCCAAATTGTTAGAATAGTACTGGACCCAATTAAAATGTAATACCCATAGTTTTCAGTTTTTATCCACTTAGGGCAACAATGGATAATGCAAACCAATCTCAAAGGAAAAAAGAAAACAATAAGAAAGCCCCATTCAACACAGAGCCAAATCATCTGGAATTGGGTTGGGTTCATTTTGGGTGGGCAGCTCTCCCAAGTGCTGTCTCTCCAGCTCCTTTTGGACTCCATAACTCCACTGGAAACAGGAAAAGTGGGGATTCTGCACACAGGACAGATACAGGAAGGATCTGTAGTACCAAGTGTAGGTGAGCTACTGCCTCTGATCTTCCACCAAAACAACTAAAGTCTTATTTCCCAAGGTTCTTCCTTGAAAAAAAAAAATGAAATGATGAGGTACAAGGAGCACCAACCAGATGCCAAATTCATTTAACCAATAAGTCTGAGATTGGTAAAAAGTCCTGCTGTTCTCTCCTACATTTGCCCTGCCCCCATAAATGACTCACTCAGATCCACACTGGGCCCAGTCACAGAGGAGGCAGTCAGGGGCTCAAAGTGACGAAGCACTTTGGGAAATTAGCACTCTGGTTTCTCAAATGGTGGATCTGATTATATTTGCACATCTTGGGCCCCGCCTTTATGTGGCACAGCCTCATCCAAAATCCCCCCCAGAGCTGGTGTGGAGCAGACACAAGAGCCTCCCCGGCTTGAAAAGGACTTTGAGAGACTAATTGTCTACAGACATGAATGGTTACAGTCACAGGGCTCTCGAAACTGGAATGCAGCTTATGAAGAAGAGCATTATTATTGCAAAACCCACATTCTGCAGACAAAGTGGAACTTCTCCAACAGGTTGGTGAGCTGCTCAGTTGTTTACCTCTGGGCTTCATTTCCAAGGGCAGCTTATTTCCCAGGTCTCACTGGCTACAGGAAGGGAAAGCAAGGGTCCGAGTTACAAAGAGGTATTTGATTCAGGCACCACCTGGTTTTGCAGGATGTCAACGTTCACCAGAGCTCGGAGAGGCTCCGTGGGTTGTTCCTGCCCCGGGGTCTGAGCTTCCTGGCTCCATATGGAGGCAAGTCTGTCCTGCAGGCCTCAGAGAGTATGGGCCTACCAGCTTCAGATCGCCTGCCCTGTCCCATGACTCAGGGACCAGTCTCAACCAGACCTATTGGAAAGGGGTGAGGTGTGACTCTCAAACCCTTTTTGGGACCCCAAGCTCAACCCCTCCCACTCAGGGCAAGTTCTCTGTCTCATAAAGGAGTTTGAGGGAAGTCTTATCTTTTCTTTGCCCCTTTATATGAGGGCCCTAATCCCAACATCCAGGACTTGGAGATAGGTCTTCTCCTGCAGACCCTCTTCGAAACAAGCAAAGCCCTGATGGTGTCTTGGATATTCAGGTCCCTGAACCGGGCAGGCAAGTTAGTTCTAGCTGCTGGCCTCACTGTACAAAGGTATTTAGGTACCCTCTTCGTGACAATACAATTAAATACAGGCATTCAAACAGGAAATTTACATTTTTTACATTCTTTAGCCAGAGCTAAAGCCTTAGTACCAATTAGGAACCTGTGCAATGTGAATGTTCTTCATATTTTTCCCTGTGTTGGAAACAATGTTACTCTCTCCATCCTCCTCATCCCCAGGAGTGACAATAGCCCACCTTCCAGAGCCTGCCCTGGAAGCTTGTTGTCTCTTCACCTGGTAACAGCTCTGAAAGAACTAGAGCATGGCACAGTGCTTTCAGGATCAGCCTTTGGCACTAGAAACCACTTTCAAATCTCCAGGCCATGCCATCATTTAAAGGGTAAGCCTTGAGGAGGACAAGTCAAGGAGAAAAGAGAAGAACCAGGAAGGTCTGGTATCCAGAAAGCCAACAACAGTGATCGGCTCTGTGCAAAGTGGACAAGTAAGACAGCAAGGTGTACAGGGTCATGAAGGAATGGACATTTTCCAGCAGCTTTGCTGTGAGGGAGCTGGACAGTGGCAGGCTGGCTGGGGAGAGAGTTTTTTATTTTAAGAAGGGAGAGACATGACCATGTTTCTAGGCTGCTGGGAAGTGTTCAAAAGTGGGGAGAAGAAGGAGAAAGGAGAGAGCAAAAGGCCAGAAGAAACTGGATCCAGAGTCCCAGAGGAGGCTCTGTGCAGGAGGGAATCCTTTTTCCTTGAAAGTGGAGAAGAGGTCTGGATGTGATGGCAGGAGAGCCCGAAGTTCTGAGGGTGGGAGTTGAGGGAGTTCATAAAATAGAAGCTGCTATGGACTGAATGTCCCCTCAACAGTTATATGTTAAAGCCCTAATCCCAAATGTTATGGTATTAAGAAGTGGGGCCTTTGGGGGAGTAATTAGGCTTAGATGAGCTCATGAGGGTGTAACCCCCATGATAGAATTAGTATCCTTATAAGTAGAAAAGACCAGAGCCCCCCCTCTGTCTACCATGTGTGGATAGGCAGCCAATTGCAAACCAGGAAGAGGGCTCTCACCAGACACTGAATTTGCAAACATTTGATCTTGGACTTCCCAGCCTCCTCAACTGTGAGAAATAAATATCTGTTGTTTAAGCCACCTCATGGAAGGTATTTTGTTTTAGCAGCCTGAGCTAAAACAGAAGACTTGGTCATTTGCCGAGAGGAGGATGGCCATGGTTGGGGAGAGGGCAGGGGTGCTGTGGTGAAGGTATAAGATGGCAGCTGGGGGAACAGGGGAGGAAAGGATGCTGACTAAAGGTGGCCATGCTGAGAACCCAGCTGAGGTCAGGGGACAGACCACGAGAGTGTGAAATCCTCCAGCTGCCTTCAGAGGCCCTCACACTGGAGGAGAGATGGAAAATAGTTAGGTCCATCCACAGGAAAGGGTTTGTAGGACTGACACAGCAGAAGGAAGGGAGCAAGGAGGTGGAGGTTGCTGACAAGAGAGCGACAGAAGAGTTGTGTCCTGGGATCCAGCCATGACATCAGTAATGAGCTAAGAGAACAGAGTGGAGATGAACAGCCAGTCGTCTGGGAGAAAGGGGGTGATAGAGCTAGAAGACAAAGGGATGGGTGGTGTGATTCTATATATACACACATACACATGCAGATACATATATAATTAAATAGGGATAACAGAGGTAAAACAGGTTGCTAAAGTGGAGTGGGGGTGAAGTTTTTTTTATAAGATGTTATCAACTAACGCTTCTAGAAGATTAACCTTCTTTTTCTGGAAGAAAATAGAAGTAAGCATAGCCCTCAGAAGGCAGATCGGGATGCCTGTTGCAGTTTCCCTACTGTGCCAGTTTATAATGGACATTAATTATTGGACAACCACTATGAATGGACAACCACTCTTTCCTGCTAAACCAAAATTCTTGTCGACATAGGTCTCCAATAGCCACTGCCAATTAGCTGGAATTTGTCCATGAGATGGAAACTGCCTTCAGTCCAGGTCCAGATGAAACGTAATAACCCTGGACTAGGTTTTTGTGTCTTTTTTAAAATTTAAATTCAAGTTAGTTAACATATAGTGCAGCACTGGTTTCAGGAGAATCCAGTGATTCATCACTCACATACAACACCCAGTGCTCATTCCAACAGGTTGGGCTAGGTTTTTAACAGCAGGGATGAAGTGATGTGGAGGAGACCCAAAAGAAGGAGCAAGAATATCACACAGCTCAGCCTCACTTGACGGGTTCACAGAGCCTGAAGGCCAAGGGTGGCTCTAGGAATGACCCCAGAACTCAGAATCGCCCTGGGAACTCCCATAGGGCCAGTTTCTACTGACACCCGGAGCTCACCGGGACTGGTTCTAGTCGTCCCAGATGGAAATCCCAGGCCAGTTAGCCTTGGCTGGTTTCCAGAGGTGGAGAAGGAAGCAAACCACAGATCTCATGACTGAGTGATCTTCCACATCAGAATAGATGAGTGTCTCTGGCCCTGGCTTGGTAGAAGTTCGTGGGAAGACACAGTTAATTCCCTCTCGTCACTCTAGGGCCCAGGGTCCTAAAAGCTAGACCCAGCCTGAGGCTAGAAGAAAACAGAAGCAGCTTTGGGACCATCTCTGAGAAACGCCTTTCACTTTCATCCTGTCTTCCTCTGGGTGGAGGGCTTCTTCTGGCAAGAAGCCTCATTTCTTCCTCTCTGCTAGAACTCCCTGGTTTTATACCTTTGTTTTCTTCAGCTACTGCAAAACACATCTCTGATTACACAATCTGGGTAACGCGATGACAGTGAGTGAGACTATTGCATCCCATTCAACCCCAGGGTGGTGGTAATAGAGCAGACATTCATATAAAGAGTTAACCATATTAATCCCTGATTTGTCACCACAACTTCCTTTAGATGTTATTCATATCAAACAGAATAAGTCATCCATCTGCATCCTGGTCTCCACTTGTTGAGGGTTCTTTGTTGTTACGTAATGAAATGGCTTTAATGTGAAGGCCCCTGGGGCCAGTTTTTGCCATTTGTCTCTTGGTGGATGTTTGTTTCCCCTTAGGCACTTATCAGAAGAACAAAGAACTGGAGGTAGTGGACACTCCGTGTGAGTTCAATGATCCAAAAGGGACTGGGATTTAACGGAAAGCTACAAAGTTGTAACACCAAAGGCTTCCTGGAAGAGTTAACAAGGAGAGCACAACAGTGAGATTGTGTGTGTGTGTGTGTGCATGCGAGCGTGAGAGAACACAACGTTCTTGCGTGGGCAGGTGGAGGTGTGACTTGAAATACCTACGAGCAGACACAATGTGGCAGGTTTGAATCCTCAGAGTCACACGTGCTCCCGTGGCCCTGGCATTTCCTCCAGGCCGAGGTGTATTAACATCCAGTCACCCACACTTTTTTTCTGTGTCCTCTCCTAACACAATTAGTAGAAGATTAAATTCTCCTGAGTAAGTGGCAGAATCTCTTCAGGGGCAGTCTCTTTTGGCTAGGTCCAAAAATAGTGTCCTTGTCACTTCAGATAGCAGTAGGAATCCGGTAATTGATTTACAAAGGGGACAACACTCAAGATAGATGCAACGTTCCTAAAGCTGTAGGCCACATTCCAAGCAAGGCTTTAATGGCTACCCTGAAGGCTCCTGGCCTGTTCCCTTCTAGTTTAGCAAAAGGATCTTTCCTTAGCTACTAGGCATTAATTGAGCACCTATTGATGAATAAGAAGGATACACGGATAAAGACAGGCTGGGTGTTATATGCAACTGATGAATCACTGAACTCTACCTCGGAAACTAATAACACACTATATGTTAATTAACTGAATTTAAATAAAATAAAAAATAAAATAAAATCTTAAAAAAAAAAAGACAAGCTGACCTTAGTCAGTTTACAGATCTTAGTTTAACAGACTGATTAGGGAGGCAACATTAACACACCTAGGGCTGTAGGTACGTGCTCTAAGAGACTGAACTTTGGGTCCCCCTCCAATTCATATATTGAAACTTAATAGGATGAGTGCCCTTATACAAGAGACCCCAGAGAGCTCTCTCCCCACTTCAGCCATGTGAGGAAGCAGTAAGAAGATGGCCATCTAGGTGGTGGGCCCTCAGCAGACACTGACCCTGCCAGCATCTTGATCTTGGACTTCCAGCCTCCAGAACCATGGGAAATGAATTTCTGTTGTTTATAAGCCACCCAGTCTATGGCATTGGTATAGCAGCCAGAAGGGACTAAGACAGCACCTCTGTGACTCTACTCACAATTAGCAAGGAGTGTACAAGACATGCTAAAAGGAAATCTGTGAGGCCCAGAATAAGAAGAAACATTTTCCCGAGATGAGCTATGAACAGATTCTAAAAGCAAAGCCATGAATTGTTTTAGTTTTTAAAATAGCCTTGGAATTTTTGACCATAAAACAAATAACTGTTTATTTTAGAAAATACAGGTAGGGGTGCCTGGGTGGCTCAGTCAGTTAAGCGTCTGCCTTCGGCTCAGGTCGTGATCCCAGGGTCCTGGGATCGAGTCCCGCATCTGGCTCCTTGCTCAGCAGGGAGCCTGCTTCTCCCTCTGCCTGTCGCCCCCCCGCTTGTGCTTTCTCTCTCTCTCTCTCTCTGACAAATAAATAAATAAAATCTTTAAAAAAAAAAAAAAGAAAACACGGGTTAAAAAAAATTTCAACTCACCAACTCTCCCATGACCAAAATTTAACTGTTGGACTCATCCTGCACCCTAGGCCCCATCTTCTTCCCCCTCTTCCCTTTCTACCACTCTGGGCTTATCTACTTCACATCTGCAAAGTATCTTCATTAGATTTTATTTCACAAAATGTTTCTAATGCTAAAGCAAGTTTAAAAACTATTGCTAACCACCTGGGCCAGGTAGCTCTCCTGGAGTCCTGCTTTCTTAGCTTCACTCTCCTTCTGATTAGCCTCGAGTAGCACCTCCTTGGCTTGGCCATTCAGAGCCCTCTGCTTCTGGCTACAATCTACCTTTGTACCCTGGTTTCCCATCATCCCCTTAGAAGACTCTGTTTCTAGAATACAAGATGTATGACACTACTCCCAATGTTTTGCTCACATCTTTCCACCACACAGTGGGCCCAAGTCTTCTTTTCAAATGTCTGCATTCAAACTCTACAACCTGAGTTTGTCTAGCTTTATTGGCCTATGAATCATAGCAATAGCAGCTCGCCTACAGTGCTCCACCTGAGTAATGCAAGACTCTGAGGCCCCTCAAAGTCACACCCAGAAATTTCACCCCAGGCAGTGTTTGACTCACAATGTGCCACAAAGAGGTGACCTCTGCCATGTTCTTCCTTTTCTGCTCCAGCCACTTTTATGTCCCACATTTATACTTCCAGCTGAGGCCACCACTCCTGTCCAAGCCCTCCGTG
The DNA here is from genome assembly GCF_011800145.1 of Mirounga leonina. Taxonomy (NCBI): domain Eukaryota; kingdom Metazoa; phylum Chordata; class Mammalia; order Carnivora; family Phocidae; genus Mirounga; species Mirounga leonina. Next base: position 49,566,994 of record NW_023270305.1, read on the forward strand.
GATACCATAATGTCTTTCCTCCTGCTGAACCCAAGGCTCAATCTTCAAGGCATCAGAACTGTAGCCTCTGGAATCTTCAAGGCACAGATGTTGGACCAGCCTCCATCCCCTGGACTCCAGGGGACACTACTCTCAGCCTCAGCCAAGTGACTCAGGTCCTTCCTGAAAGCAGCTCTTTGGGCATCTGCCCTCTTTCCACAGGCTCAGACCAGAGTTCTTCCCATTCTCCTGCCCCTGATCCCCCACAGAAGGAGTCTTGACAATTTACTTATGTAAATGGATACCCAAGAGCTATTTGCCCAGCTGGCTTGTCAGAGGTGTTCAGAGATATTCTAATCTTGCTGGTGGGAAGAGTTTAGATTCAAACCAGGAATCTCACTGCATTCTCTTTAAGAACCTCAGACTCAGCACCAACCTTCATGAAATCTTTTCTATCTCAGGCTGAACAAACTCACAGGCCCCTCTAAGCAATCATGGTTGTACAATTAATTTGGTAATTAATCATGTATATCCTTGTGACAAATCTCCTGTTCTTTCCTTAAATTGGTGTTAAAAATTTTATTGTACTAAAAAAAATAAATTTTATTGTACTAGAAAAAAAAATCTATTTTAAAAGAATACTTTTCTGATTCTGGGGATACTGAGCAAAAAAATAGAAAACCAAGAAAGTCCCCTTCCCTATCAATCCTTACGAACTTAGGTATAGTTTAAATAACCAAAAAGTATTTGTGTTTCATGTTTATGTATTACTTCATCACTGATGTAGGGACCATGGTTTTCACTACTTTGTATTTGTAACCCTGGCTGATATTCAGTAGGCATTCACTGAAACCACTAGTTGGTTCTTTCATTCTAGCGAGGTTTAAGGTCACTCTTTGTACCTTAATGGAGCAGGGGGGAGGGAAGACAAGACAAAGTAAAACAGGACAGAAGAAATCACACAAAATAAAAATTTCCAGAAAGAGTAATCACAGAAGAAAGTTGACTTTATAATTTTGGTGATGGGATAGACGATTCCTAAAGAAATTTCCCATGTTATAGGCATTGCTTGAAATGTACATATTGATTATCTCATTCCCCCATTCCACAAACACATATTAAGGACCCACTGTGTATTAAACAGACTTCTAACAAGACAGACAATTTCCCTGCCCTCCAGAAACTTCCAGGTTGATGTAGAGAAGCAGAGACTAAAACAGATCATTTAAGACTATGATAAATACCATGAAGGAAATAGAATGGGGAGTAAAGGTGTATCTTCTTTGTGTTAAATGGTCAAGGAAGCCTTCTGAGGAGGTGATATTTGGGCTGAAACCAACAGGCACCAACTACATGCAGTCCCATAGGTTGTGCACTACACGTGAACTCCATTTACATGGACAATAGTGGTACCCCCAGAGTTGTGCGGTGCAGTTCAGAATGTTCCAGGCATGTGTAAGTCAATTCACTTGTATAATTAATTTACTTTGCTCAAGTAGACTTGCATATCCATCAACATGCACTTAGTCTATCTGGCTATAGTGGCAATCATGTCAACCATGTGGTGATTCAGACAAGTCAGGAAAATGACCCCCAGCAAATTGCAGGCTATAGTCGATTGTTCAGCTTATGACTATTAGGTTCTCCACTTCTGGAGACATGGGAGATGAGCCTAGAAACTGACAGACTTTAAGTGAGAGAAGCTTAAGATTATTTTTGGAACCAATCCACTGTCTACTCCTCTAGTCATAATGCCAGGAAAAGGAAATATGAGTAATTGCTGTCCAAGCCTAAAGCTGGTTTTCATGGTGAGAAATCCTCCTGCTTCAGGAATGACCAAATGTGGGGTTTTGAAAATAGCTTTTATAATTACAGACTATACTATTAAAGGCATGCCACTCAATTAACCATTTGCTGCATGGCATGATGATATTCCATAATGACAGGTTAATGGATTCCATGCTTAATAAAAAGAGACCATCAGACTTCTAGTAAAGAAAGCTCTGTAGAAAAAAAACAGAAAAAAAAAAAAAAGAAGAAGAAGAAGGTAGCGAAAAAAAAAGAAAAAAAAAGAAAGCTCTGTAACTCTTTGCTGGCCACAGATCCCCTGTTAAACTGTCCTGAAAGCAAATGTATAAAAAACCTTTAAGATCCCAAACTGGTAATAATGGGTTTCACAGAAGATAGTCAAAGGTAGCTTTCCCATCAATTTAGAAATGGAGGCTTAAATAGAGGTCATACATTGACCTCGGTTCATTCCAGAAGCAAGACATCTAGGAACTGACCCCTGTTGCCTGAATCTCTCAGCTGACTCTACTTCCTCTCCGAACTGTGCTAATCAGTGTTTGAATCTGTCCAAGTCAGTTCTGAAAAGGAAGTTCCAGTCACTCCTCCCCCCGCCCCCCACCTCAAAGTCTGGCACGTAGAACCCAACAGGAGTCCAAGGGGGAGGGGAGCTGTCAGAAACACAGGGCAGGATGGGGCAGAAGTAGTGCTCCTGGGGAGGTGCTAAAAATAGAAAGTCATGCCTAAACAGGGGAAGGAAAAATGCTGGCCAGGTTTGGCAGGTGGCATTATACAAGAACTTCCATTTGTTGGAAGTGGGACAGAGGTATCCATCCACCAGCACCAGGTGGAGCAAGGTTATTCTGGGATATCCAATTCAAGATAGGTGGAAAGATGGGTCAAGACGCAAGACCTAAACAATGAGGGTTGACGGACAGACCATAGATTCCAGATAGCTACCCAGAACATGTTTTGTAAAGTCACTGTGTATGAATTGCCTGGAATCTGGCTAAAAATGCAGATTCTGAATCAGTAGGTCTGGGGTCCTGCAGTTGATTCATGCACCACACTTTCAATAGTAAGAGGATAACATGCTGGGTAAGGTCCTTCCCCCTTTTTCTACTAACCATCACGGGGCCAAGAGAAATAGGGAAGTCTGTTTGGGGTTTTAGAGGGGAGGGGGGAGGGGGGATTGGTTAGCCCGGTGATGGGTATTAAGGAGGGCATGTACTGCATGGAGCACTGGGTGTTATACGCAAATAATGAATCATGGAACACTACATCAAAAACTAAAGATGTAATGTATGGTGATTAACATAACATAATAAAATTTTTTAAAAAAATTAAAAAAAAGAGAGAAATAGGGAAGTCTGGTACTTTAGATTAGGCAATAACCCCACTACTGCCCAGTAACAGTGCTGACATCAGCCCATGGACTGGGAGCAGTCAAAGCCCTCCATTCATTCCAGGGCAGGGGCTAAGCAACTGGCTGCAGCATGGGGCTCAGGGCAGAAAGAGCCTGAATCAGTGGGTATGAGAAAATTAATTGGAAACAAAGATGGATCATATCTGGCAAATCAGAGGGAGATGTTTAATCTTTTTCCCTTTTTAACACCTCAGAAAAGGGCCTTTCACCACTCCCCCTGAGGTCAGGGCTCTGACTGAGGTCCCCCTGCAGAGTAGAAGTTGGAGTTCATTAAACGAACACTGACCCAGGCCAGAGTGTGGGGTTTGTGGGTTACTGCTCTCTCACACTAGCCTTCTAGGAAAATGCAAAGGGAAGATCTCCTCCCAGGCCACTTTCCTGGGCTGTAAGTTGGGTGCTGTGATGGTTAGTTTAATGTGTCAGCTTGGCTAGACTGTAGCACCCAGCTGTTCAATTAAACACTAGTCTAGGTGTTGCTGTATTTTTTAGATGTGATTAACATCTCCAGTCAGCTGACTATAATAAAGGAAATGATTCCTGATCATCTGGGTGGGCCTCATCCAATCACTTGAAAGGCCTTAAAAGCAGAACTGAAGTTTCCCTGAAGAAGTCAGGATTCCACCTGTTAAGTACAGTTTTGGCTTCTGCTAGAGTTTCCAGCCTGCTGGGCTGCCCTACAGATTTTAGACTCGCCAGGCCCCACAATCACGTACACCAACTCCTTGCTCTACATCTTGTTAGATATACAGTCAGTCCTCATTATTTACAGATCCTATCTTTGTGAATTTGCCTGCTTTGTATCCCCCAAATCCACACTGACAGAGCTTCTGCAGTCATTCGTAGACATGAGCAGAGTGACAGAAAATTTAAGTCACCTAATGCATGTTTCCAGCTGACGTTGAACGAAGTGACCGAGCCTTCCTGTTTAGCTCACATACTGCAAAGAAGTGTTTCTTCTGTGATCTATTCAGTGCTATGTTTTTCATATTTTTGTGCTTCTTTTTGGTGATTTCGCTGTTTAAAAGGGCCCCTAAGCACAGTGCTGAAGCTCTGTCTCGTATTCTTAACACTAGGAGGTTGTGATGTATCTTGCGAGAATATACGCATATTAGATGAGCTTCATTTAGGTGTGAGCTGTAGTTTTTGTCAACTGGAAGTTCAGCGGTCATGAATGAACAATACCTGTTGAATAAGGTGTCTTTAAAGACAAACACAGATAAAACAAGGTCATATCTCGATGGGTTGATGCAATGCTGTGACCGGGGATTCACAGAAACCTAACCCTGTATTTCTCCTAGGAGCAATGGCTGAGTATTTGCTAATTCAGTGTTTGTGGTGACTTGCTGGAGCATTCCTGTGAAGAACGAGAACAGACTGTATGTGTGTGGAGCAGGGGGTCCTGTTTCTCTGGACACAGCTCACTGGTGCGGACGCAGTACCCCTCTCTCCTTCAGGGCTGACTGCGTGGCACAGAAGGTGCGGGTCTTCTGACCCCCGACCAACAAGATTCTGTGGACAGAGGAGAGAGGCCCAGGTATGAAACATCTAGTGGATGTTAATAATCCCTTGTTAAAAGCAGAGTTTGTCTCTTACTAGTTCATATTTAGGAACACCAAATATACGCAAGCCCTGTAATTTGCTGTTACTCCATCTCCCTGATACAGTATGAAGGAAGCTAGACTGGGTAATAACCGGAATACGGTTCAGCATTTTTAATGTAATTTGGATGATGAGCCCCAAATTACTTTTCCAATGTAAACCAATCAAGTATATTCCAGTTGGAGTGTCTTTACCAAAAATAAACTTCTTTATGAATGTATAAAAAGATAATTAGACTGTCTCCAAGGCATTGGGCCTGTTCCCAAAGGCAGAGGGAAGCCAGTATTTCTCAGGGTAAAATGAAGGCACCCCGTTCAACGACCCGTCCGCTGCCCTTCCTCTCCCCACCTCCGTGGTCAATTTTAGTCTTCTCAGAGGCTTGCCAGTCCATGGCTCCAGGCTCCATTCCTCATTCTAAATTTGTCATCTTCCATGTTGCCCTGTCTGTCACCGGAGGGACTGGCAAAGAGGAGTAATGTCTGTGGTCAAATCCTGCCCCGCTCCTGGAACACCGCACAAGCTCACACCCTGTGGTGCGGGTCAGCGGCGCCAGCTCTGTGGGGATCACGCACCTTCCCCTGGGTGCCCACTGACACCGAAATGAGGCTTAAAAAGACCTACAAATCTCTTTTTTACCTCAAGAACATGTCACGGCTAAGACCAAGCACCATGCATCTGCCACTTTTGATCCTGAAATAAAATGCTGTTTGGACAAAAAGAGTAAAAGCTTCTTTCAGGCACAGCTTCAAGGAAATCAGAACACCATTCACTTCTCAGACCATCCACAATGTATTTCCAGTGTCAAAAAGTGTTCAATGCAAACAGAAGAAGGGGATGGCAGAGTACAGTTTGAAATCCATTCGGATTCCAAAGTGTTTCCCTTTTAATGCTTAGCAACTTCCATGACATTAATAGTATTCTAAGCTATAAAATGGTAGAATAAGAGCTGGCTTGCACTTTGCCTATTGAATTGATATACTGAATAAGAATGATATACTAAGTAAAATTAAAATGAGTGAAAAAATGTGTAACCCCCATAAAAAAAACTGTAGAAATACCTATGTAGCAAACAAACTGATTGAGTCAAATAATTTTAACTCAGAAAGAAATGTTTAAATGAAACAGGACTAACTGTTATGAAGTTTGGCTTATAAGGTCCACCTCTCCAGTGGCTTTTTGTGCCACATTTATGCACCTACTGCCCACTTCCTCTTCCCCCACATCAGGTACAAGTGCTCCCTCCCGTACTCACAGCTGGTTGTCCCCTTCGAAAGGATTCAATTAAGTCAGGGGTCAGAAACTGCAGCCCACAGGCCGAATGCAGCTCACTTCCTGTATTTGTAAGTGAAATTTTACAGGAACCCAGCCATGCTCATTTGTCATGTACCATCTATGGCTGCCCCCATCCTACAGCGACAGAGTTGGGTAGTTGCAACAGACACCTTATGGTGCACAGAGCCTAAAATATTTACCATCTGATCCATTGTAGAAAAAGTTTGCTGGCTCCTGGATCAAGTCCTTCACTAAGGTGTAACAGTTTTATATGTTACTCTTCCAGGGGATACTTGGATTTTAATAGGAGGTGATTTTTTCATCTAAAGGAATTGGCTAATAGCAGGATTTCAGTCATCAGCAACGAGCTATTCAGGAGATATTTGGGGACAGAAAAATTTCTTAAGCTCAGTTACTCATACTCCACCTACCCATGAACGCAGCTGTGGGTCCACCTATTGAGGATTTGATGAAGTTGAGAGGGTTATGATGGATGGAGAAAGACCCAAAAGAAAGGGAGGTGTGAAAGGATGGAAGGAAGGAAGGATGGTGCAGACGACATTCTCTGGAGTGGGGAACACACAGCCCAGGAGACTGATATCTGTCTCAGTCTGACTGAAATGTTTATCCTTACCATTTACAAATTAACAAAAACATTTTGTGGTTCATTTAAAGGGAGTCAGATTCTTGACTTTGCTTGTCCCCTAATCTTCTGCTTTTTTACTTTTCATGGATTTCCAACTTCATACACCACACACACACACACACACACACACCAACCCAGAAACAAAACAAAAACAAAAACAAAACCTTTATAGCACATAGAAGATTTTCTCTCTGAGGTTCCCAGGAGCCTTTCTGTAAGGAAGTCTCCTACAACAGCGACTGAGAGCTCACAGTGGAGCATTGCTTTCAGGGCATGGGGGCTCCATTCACACCAGCATTACTGAGTAGACTTCCCAAGACTTTGAAGTGGCCGCTGCACAACATGGAAACAAGAACATCTGGTTTCCCATTCCGAGGTGAATCAGAGGCTAAGCGTGCATGGGGAGTAACGACCATTCCTAACATTTGCATTTGTTCAGGATACTACAGTTCCCAAAATATTTCCTGGAACCTTCTCCTGTTTAATCCTCAGGACAATCCTTTAATGTAAAAACTGTCATCCCCTTTTAAACAGGTAAGGAAACGAAGGATCTGAAGATTTAAATGAATCACCTTAGATCAAACAGCTGTTGGAGTCCTCTCAGGGTGGAGGGTTGATTCTATGAGCCCATACAGGAGGGAGCCTGGGCCCTCATCAAATTCAGAGAGACCAGCACTCTCCTTCATGGAACTCTTGAATGCCAAGGTTTTGTCTCTCTTTAGGTACAAGAGTAGTACGTGGCCACCTAAAGAGGCATAGGCTCCACTCAGATGTGCCCATGAGCTACTCATCTTGAGTGCCAGGATGCCACTGCACAGGGCTCCTGGACCCTCCTGGGATGGTGGCCACTTACCACTAGCATTTAAGAGGCTTTGCACAGACTAGAGAAATACAGACCAATTACACAAAGGTATTCCTTCCTCCAGCTGACCCAGCCCCGGGCCAGAGCTCAGCTCAGCAAGCTGAGCAGCCAGGTCCAGCCCCTGCGTCAGCCCTCCCCCCAGACAAGGCATCATTGTCCAGGCACAGCTGGTACAACTGTCCTGTGTCTACACTGTTCAGAGACCTCCCTGCGCTAGGAGGGGAACTCGAAAGGAAGAAAGAAAGAAAGAAAGAAAGAAAGAAAGAAAGAAAGAAAGAAAGAAAGAAAGAAAGAAAGAAAGGAAAGAAAAGAAAAGAAAAGAAAAAAGAAAGAAAAGAAAAGAAAAGAAAAAAGAAAAAGAAAAGAAAGAAAAAGAAAAAAGAAAACCTTATTGAGAAGAACTGAATTCACATAGGACAATAAACACTATAGAGTTTATCAAGAAGCTAACAGTCACAGTCTAAACTCAGTATGGTTTGGGTGGTCATGACAGTCTTTCTGAGCTGGCTAACTGGAGTCGGTCACCATCCAGGTCGTACCCCTTCCACCTGCTTCTTTCTCTTAGCCAAGCCTTACTCTGCATCCCAAGCAAGCCTATTTCCCCCATTAATTCTGGTGCTGCCAAATCTAATGGTAGTATCCGTGAATTGGAGGGAACATACTGCCAGCAGGAGGGTTGAATTTTTCTTGGCGAGTAGGTGGGTGGCCATCCCCTTCAGCATGTCTCTGTCACCCCATGACAGGCAATCCTGCTGAGACAGAACACCTCCTTAAAGCCCACACATTACCAAGAAACCAACCACCATCAGATTTTCTCATCAGAGCATGCTGGGTCTCTTCCTCTTCCTCCTCTAAATGTTCTGGGAGACTGCATCTTCCCCTAGTCCAGTTGGCAAAGTCCAGCTGAGCTCAGTCACTTTCCTGCTCAGGGGTCAAAGGCAGGAAGGGCTCCCAATCCTGGTGAGGGTCCTCTTTGGGTGGTAGACCGTCAACTTTTCCTTGTACATGGCCATGAACAGAGAGAGGAAGCAAGCTTTCTCATGGCTCTTATGAAGGCACTAATCTCATTCTTGAGGGCTCCATTCATATGTCATCGAATCCTAATTACCCCCAAAGGCCTCACCTCCTAGTACTACCACAATGAGGGTAGGGAGTAGGGTTTCAACATCTGAATTATGGGGGGTCACAAACATTCAATCCATAAGAGGGGGACATTAGGAATATTAAAATATGGCAAGGAAGTTGTGATCTCTTCATCCCTAGCACATTGCTGGACAAAGAGTAGGAGTTCAGAAAATGGCTGTGAAGGTAAACCAAGTTATTCTTGTCTGTAAGTGGTATGGTTCTACATCTACAAATGGAGTAATTTGTGTGTCTTAGAGGCAGATCATATTTTGTAATCAATTTCCTCCAGAACATGTTAATCAATATTCTTAGTCAATAGGCCTTTTCCAGAAGAATGGGTTTTTACCACCAAAAGCCACCAATGGTACAGAATTACATAATTTTTACTATCACCAAGGAAGAGGTTTTTAATTTCCCACACTGGAGATACTAAGAAAAACAAAACAAAACAAAACAAAATCCTTTCAAGGCACTTTGTGGTATGGAGAGAATTTCAAGAAATAGCCAAACAGGATAAAGGTTGGGGGAACCCTGCCCTAGCATTGACCCTAAGACTCACTTCCTGTAATTCATACAGTTCACAGACTTTTCCCACCTGCATAGACACCTGCAGGACAGCCACTTACATGGGAGGCCTGCAGGGTTCCAGAAAAGGCCCATGGCCGCACCCCTATGGCTGGGTGGCTCATGCTGACAGGTCAGTGTACAAAAGCTGTGAGCCAACAACAGGCAGTCTGCTTTTGCTTTCCAGCTGTCTGGGGGAAAATGCGGACAGGTCTTGCCACCTCTCTTCCTATCTCTGTCTTCATGCTGATCCGTGTGTGCTTTTATAATCTCCTCACTTAGGTCTCATTCAACTTCATCCCAAAAGAATAATGGAAATGAGGAACAACTTCGGACAACCTGTTAGTACCAACTCAGGTGAACCCCTCCTAATGAAGGCAGTCCCCAGTAAATTGTGAGGAGATTATTCACACCACAAAATAGTTTTGGAACCCAGAAAAAATAAAACTGGAAAGAAGTCTTAGAAATCTTTTGTTGTCCTCATCCTCTACTTTCTTGTAGGTGAGAAAACTGAGCCCACAGAGGGAAAATGACCAGGCCAATGATCTTCTCATTCCTAACTCATACTTTTCAGAAAGGAAAGTTTTGCCACAGGTATTTCAAATTTTTTGGAACAATCAAAATGGATTTTATTTTAAAATATATAACTTATACATTCCTGGGGAAATACCTGTATAGAGTGAAAGACAATGGCTCAAGAAATGGAGTATGAATTTAAGTACTACTACATTTATATATGTAATTCTAACCCGTAGAATAATGGATCCTCTTCCGCATCCAGATCAGTATTAGTACATCCTATTAACAACCTGTGCTCAGAATAAATACATATTATGAACAGAATCATCCAGACAGGCAGTTAATGAACATTCTTGGATTATATATTGACACAAATACATGTTTAAAACTTAAGAAGAGGGCGCCTGGGTGGCTCAGTTGTTAAGCGTCTGCCTTCGGCTCAGGTCATGATCCCAGGGTCTTGGGATCGAGCCCCGCATCGGGCTCCCCACTCGGCGGGAAGCCTGCTTCTCCTTCTCCCACTCCCCCTGCCTGTGTTCCTGCTCTCGCTATCTCTCTCTCTGTCAAATAAATAAATAAAATCTTTAAAAATAAATAAATAAATAAATAAAACTTAAGAAGAGGCAAACCATGGACCAAGTCAAGGTCACCTCATTTGCTCTTGCTAACCTTTGTAGACACCCTCTCACCTGCCCTCTTAACACTCTCCAGCATCATTTCTACAACTGACACTTGTGATTTTTCAAGTAGCAGCTGTGTGAGCACACGCGCGCGCGCACACACACACACACACAATGCTCCTAGAAACAAAAGCTGGCACAGAACATTAACTCAATTCAATAGGAAAGAAAATGCTTTTCTTTCCTTCTTTCTTTTTTTTTAAACCTTGGTGCAGGCACCCTTCTTAGGGGCACACTGTAGGTCTGGGCTTTTGTCTTGGCTGGCTCCTGATTTTTTAATGCATGCTGAAAACACCACTCATGCAAACTCACTCCATGGAGGCCACTTTGGATCGCTGCCACCTGCCCTCACTGTATTAAGAAGCATGGATCCATTGCTATTATGGAGCCTGAAGAAGAGCCAAGAAGAAACCTCAAAGGGCCCTCTCCCTAGACATATGTGAGTAGAATAAAAATGAGACACAAATGATAGCACTCTTAGGGAGAAGTGAGGGGCTGTGTTGTGGGCCAGGAGGATGTTCTGCGTTCTTGGGTGAGACATGAAATGAAAACACGTTACCCTTTACATATTAAGTTCCTTCAGGCCCATCAGCAACAGGGTGGGTCTTCTTCTGGGTTGTTGTTGTTGTTGTTTCCTGAGAAATCCCTTAAAGCAAAGGCACACATTGAAGGCTGAGCAGCGCCGAGTTGAGAGATGGTTCCATGACTTTCCAAATACCCAGGGGCCCCATCCTGCTGATCAGATGACTGAGGAAGCACTCAAATATACTCATTTATACTAAAGTATTAGAGACGTAATGTGTTACTCCTCCCAGTGGTGTCTGCACTCCAGAGGTACTTGCTTCCCAGAGGCCCCAGGAAAGCGAACAATATTTAACCTAGAAGAATATACAGAACTAGTGGTAGAATTCCAGAGCTTTTAAATCACCCTTTCTCAGAGACCATCTATTAATACAAGGGTGGATCTAAATATATCTGTCCGATGAGAAGGGAGCGTCATACATAATAAACCTGGAAGGATTTAAGTCCTGATCCTTCTGTATGTTCTTCCTCCTTCCTTTACCAATCATTCTAGCCCTCATAATGATTTCTGCATCTTCATGCCTCCAATTCCATTGTCCCTGTGACTAAACCAGTTCTGAAGATTCAGCAAAGTTTGTCCCATGTTTTGCTGGTAGAGATAAACTCAGTGTTGAGTTCAGTGCAAAACAAAATTAAGGGTCAAAAACAATGCCACAGAACAGAAAAAAAAAAAGGCAAAAATTCAGGTAGAAATGTTAGGCCACACAGAGCCAGCATGAATCGCACACAAAGCCTCAGGAATCACTAATGTTTTAATGGGAAAGGACACTCAGTTAAGATGCGTGATTGGCTTTTTCCCCCCTTTTATTATGAGAGTAACAAGAAAAGAAAACCCATTTGGTTGTGTCAGGGTCAGAGAATTTACCAGATACTTGCTGACCAACTGCCTCTCAGTGATTCTCCATCATTCCTTCAAACTCAGGCATTATTGCCTTTGACTACACCCTCCAGTTCCAGCAAGACACCATCGTAGTGATTGATTGGGCTTCTTCGTGGCACCAGGGGCAGGAGGAGCGGTCCGCCCCAGGGGCAGGCAGTCCAGGGGTGCCTGGCCTAGAAAGGACTTAAAAGCAATCATCAACCAACTGAAAAGCCAGTCTGCTTTCTATTATCACCATGGCAAGCAATTCTAAAAAGATGTCAGTAATATACTGCTCTCCCCCGCCCCCCCCAAAAAAGATCTTTTGTTGGGCTAAGTTCTAAAGAACTGCAGCAATTGCTGTTGGGTTTCAGTAATATAAACATAAGCTTCAATTTAGCACATTTTTTATTGCTTCTCCTTTAGTATACATATTCTACATGGACGTTAATTCAGAGAATTAACTCCATGCATTCATTCTAAGAGTAAGTACACAGTAAAGCTTGTCCTGGGCACAAGTCTCCCACACCTCTCTGGTACTATGTATTCTTGCATTCAAACAATTGATTCAAAATAAATAATGATAGCATAGTTCATTGTAAAGACAAACAGAACTTGGGTTATTTCAATGCTGTCATGCTATGTGACTACTTGGAGTTTTTTACTGTGTTTAAATTTTCTGGGATTTATTGTGAAAGCGGATTTTTATGTATCTCTGCCAAATGCATCCTTACATTTAAGACTTTTCCTGTTTCTTTAATATGTTGCTTCATGTGAAAGAAGCCTTTCAAAATTAAAATGAATAAAAAGTGTTCTTTGATCAAAGACAGGTCGACATTTCATGAATATGGGAAGGAAAACAAGTTTGACAAAGTCACTGACAAATTTGCAGAAGTTAATGGCAAACACAGAAACTGTAAAATTACTATTCATTACTGTGAAAAACCAATAAGTAGGTCTAAGTTTTCATCTTTTTTTTCAAAAAACACGTTAATGAAATTAAAAGTATTACTCCAGAAGTCTCTTCCTTTTATGGAATATGATATTTATTTTATTGTTAATTTTTTAATGTTAGGATATAACATTTCATAAAAGAACATTTCTTTTCTGGCCACTATCATTATTGGTTTCACTGTGATTATTACTAAAAATAATTTGGTCCTATAGGAAGGGAGTGTTAGAAATGATCCGCTCTGGGAGTCAAATATCAGCACCCTAATCTGTTACCTATTCTATTTTGGAGCTCTCTGACTCCGCCTCATCCCCCACCTCACCCATCCCTCCAAACAGGATCTGTTAGTCAAGTATTAGAGAAGGTAGATCTGATGCACTTTAAATAGTTCCTCTTTCCTCCCAAGTTCTTCCAACGTTCTCCCACTTTTTCTTCTAGAGAAGGGAATTAGGTTACAAAATTAGAAGGGTTAAAATGCATTCCTCCTCTTTCTTTTCCCATTAACTGAGAGTAGAGATGATCAGAAGCCTGTACCCTGCCCCGGATCTGCCTACCCACCTGCGTGAGGCCTGAGAGGGGGTGGGAGAGAGGAGGATTCAGCTAGCACAAGTCTGCCCGGACTCTCGAGACCCCGGGTCAAGCCAGAAGCCCTCAGTGGCTTTCCTTTCCGGAGTGAGTCTGATAACCCAAATCTTAGCACCTTCCTGATACCACAAGAATACTTGGTCCTAAGATGCTGCATTAATCAGCACATCCCTCCCAGCTTCCACACCCAGACCCCCAGCGTCATCCCTATTCCCTCAGAGAGAAGGGAGTTTACATTTCAGTCCACACACACCACCTCCCTCCCAACTCTGGTCAGCCTGATGCCCCAAACTCTGAAGAATCAACTCCAAGCAAGAGGGAAGATATTTCCCACCCAAACTTAGCACAGTATTATCATCACTCTTCAGTTCTCAGAAAGGCTCTAAGTCATCCAGTGGAGATCCATTATATCATTAAGCTAACATTTCCTTCATGTTGGTAACGGGGAAAAGTTATGATATTTATTTTTCATTTTTACTTACGGAATATAATGAATTCCACTGATGACCTATTTCTGAAATCCGCCAATCAAAGGAAATTGTAAAGTTCACCATAGTAACAGTTCAGTGTCAGTCGCCTGAGTGAGAACCACACAGCATAGGAGGCCCGGGCCAATCACTGGGCAGAGTAATGTTACCATCTCATAGCAACCAAGAGATCTGCATGGCAACCTCAGTTGCTATATAAAAGAAAAATTAGAAACAATATTCTGCTAGGGAGAAATAAAAGTATTAACTGTTAAGTCATACTTGAGTCACGGTTGGAGGACCTATCCTAAAATATCCACCTAAACATAGCTCCGATAATACCTGTCAGATCCAAGAGTCCATGTGCTAGGAACCCCTCACCCACCGCCAACTGGAACCACCAGCGCATGAAAGAGAGGGGACTATCCATAGAACAGACCACTTCTGAGTGGGAAGAGAAAGAGTCCTTGAATACTAGGAGCAGTAGGCAGATTTGGGATGTCAATTGCACATAAACCGTCACATTTGATTCCGTGAGGGAGGCAGGGCAGATATTATCGTTATCACTAAATTCTCCATTTGCTACCCCCATCCCAAATCTGTTCCTCCCCAGCCTTAACTATCTCACTGAATGGCAACACAACTCTTCCAATTGCCCTTTCACTAGTACACTAGAACCTCACAGGCCTGCCTCCTTGACTTTTGTCTTTTTCTCACACTCAATCCAATCCATCAGCAAACCCCATTATTTCTACTTTCAAGAAATGTCCAGAATCTCACCAGCACCCAGCCCACCTCCACAGCTACACCCTGGTCCAAACCACTATCATCTCTTCCTCCTAACCCACGTCCCTGCTTCCTGGCCTTGCCCACCCACAGTCTATTCTCAACACAGCAGCCAGAACGACTCTTCCAGAACACAAGTCCTAGGCTCACAACGCTCCAGTGACTTCCCATCCTCTCTAAAGCAAAACCCCAAGTTCTCACCATGGCCTACAAGACTGCACACAGTTTGGCTCCCTCTTGTTCCCCCTGAGCCCATCTGCTGCTGCTGTCTGCTTTGGTCCAGCCACACTGCTCTCCTTGCTGTTCTTCTGGCACACCAGGCTCTCTCCTACCTCAGGGCCTTTGAACCAGCTATTTCTTCTGTTTGAAACATTCTCCCCCCAGAGAGCCTCAGGGCTCACTCTCTCATTTCCTTCAAGTATTTGTTCAAATGTCACCTTCTCAGTGAATCCTTTTCTGACCTATTTTAAAAGTGGACTCTTTGTACCCTCACCATTAACCTACAGCCCCTAACCCCCTTCCCCTGGCAGTGGGCACCCAGAACAATGCCTGGCACTTAGTAAGTACCTAACAAATATCTCATTGTGAATAAAAGAAGCACTGTTTTACAGATAAAGTAACTGGACTCAAGAAGCTAAATGATTTACTCAGAGGCTCACAGCCAGAACGTATAAAAGTTCAGACCTGAACTCAGATTTACCAGTGATTCCCCAAACTGTGTTCTCTCACTCTACCAAATTTTGATTTCCTTTTCCAGATCTGCTACCCCTTCTAATAAATGCCATGAATTCATTAATTCCCTGGGATGGGAAGAGGGACCACTGTGCTGATGGGGCATCTGTGGGCATGGGGAGTGGGCGTAAGCTGCCCAGAGCAAGAGTGATGCACAGGGATGCTTGCAGGTGAATCAGGAAGCGGGGCTGAGACCGTGTCAACTGGACAAGGATACCCCACTGGTGATGACTTATCCCACCCCTTTGCTTGGTGGTAGATCATTCAGCAATTCCTATCTCTTTGTCCACTCAGGTAAAAACAAGGATTTAAGTGGAATTTCTAGTCTGTGAGATGTTTCACTTCTTGCTAGTTTGTTCTGAAAGAGTCTCAGAGTGGTATTATGTGTACATTGCATGACCAATAGGAAAAAAAACAAAACAGAAAAATCCAATCACCAAATATGTTTTTTGGTCTGCATAAGAGTTTTGGGGGTTTGTTCTTGGTTTTGTTTTTAAACAGAAGCCACCTAATGTTATGGTACTATGTGGAACATTGTTCTGATTAAAACTATACTAAGAACTGGCAGTGGTATGCTTACATTTTCCATCCTGATTCTGATAGCAGGTGGTAAGTGCTGGAGTAGGAGGATGGGTGAGGAGAAGGGGGAGGCTGCCCAGATGCAGAGCAAGGAAAGGAATAAAGCAAAAGCAGGAATATGTTGCTTCCATGACCTATACCGGTGATCAAGAAATGCTGGTGTGGACAACAGACTCCTTGTTGGGTACCTGCTGAAGAAAAAAAATGACAGCCCTTTCACCAGGACACTAGAACATGACAGACAAAATCAGGGATAATAGTAGCTGCCCCTTCTTGAGCATTGACGGTGTGGCAGGCATTTTGCTAGGTACTTTCATAAAGTTTTACATTTAAGCCTCTCAACAGAGCCCTCAATAGGAGGAATTTCCCCCAGCCCCCCATTATATTACTTTAGTAAGTTTAGAGAAACGAAACGATTTGCCCAGGGTCATACAACTAGAAAGCAACAGAGCCGACCCATTTGTTTACAAAGTCTTTGTTCTTAACTGTTACATTACACCTTCTCTCTTCAAAAAGATTAATTCATGGGATATAAATAAACATGAAGACTCAAGGTGACATAAGGAGGTGGACATAAGGAATCATTAAAAAAAAAACAAACTTCAGTGAAAGTACCCATCCTTACAAGTATCTATGTATGGAGAGCTAGGCTGGTATGTGGAGGCCGTGAAGGGGCCAGGCCTACAGTCCTGCTTCTCATCTCAAAGGCAACACCAGCCTTCCTCCATTTCATGCCACAAATTTAGCTCAATATTAACAAAAAAGGAAATGCCAAAGCAATGCTCATAAAGGTTCATGTTGCTAAAGGTTGCAGAACACATACTGTTCTGCAGTCACTTCCTAGTTGACATAAAACTCATAAGTGAGATGTGTCATTACATCAAGAACCAGGGATGGTGGGCGCCTGGGTGGCTCAGTCGTTAAGCGTCTGCCTTCGGCTCAGGTCATGATCCCAGGGTCCTGGGATCGAGTCCCACATCGGGCTCCCTCTCCCACTCCCCCTGCTTGTGTTCCTGCTCTCACTGTCTCTCTCTCTGTCAAATAAATAAATAAAATCTTTAAAAAAAACAAAAAAACCCGGGATGGTGAGCTCTCTCCACATAGTGGGGGCATTAAGGGTGGACATGAAGAGCAAATGGAATTTGGGGGCCTCAGATGTTCCACTGAAACTTCTGACCTGGTGGGGAGGAAAGAGCAGGTGTGTGTTAAAGCAACAACCCCTTCTCGGCTGCATCTCATTCCTTCCAGTATTTTTCCTCAGAAGCAAACTTCAACCTAACCAGGGAAAAATGAAAGACCTGTTACAGATTGCTGACTTAAAAAAAAAAGAAGAAGAAGAAGAATCTAGCCTAACTTTACAGAAAACATGAAGCCAACATGCTATAGGATCTGGCATTCTGACTTAGTTCAGGGCAGTTTCTACCCAGACTAAACTTTCTGGCTCTTTAGCCTGAGAAGCAGATAGTTCTCTGCATTTTAAAGGTGATTTTAACTGCGTTACTTAATATTCAGGGCCATCGGTTCATTTCTCTATTTTTCAAGAAGTGACAGCTCTCACCTTTGCAGTGAAGCTTCCCTTACGCACACTAGACCTGAATGCCCTTAGCATTCATTATTTGGACCAAACAGCAGGCACTCTCATATTTGCAAATACTGTAGAAGACGGAGTGATCTAGTGGACAGGGCCCTGGAATCCGACAGATGGGAGTTCCAGCTCCAGCTCTGTGATTTGCTCATTGCGGGTTTTTTGGCAGATTACTTACCCTCTCCCCGCTGCAGCTCTGATATTTGGAGAGTGAATACAAACATACTTGACTTATAGAAGTTTTTGGTGAGGAGTAAATATTGGGGCAGGGCCGAGTCTAGTGCCTGGACATAGCAAAAGCCCAGTTATTATTTTAAAAGTAAAACAAATAGACCAAGAGATGCCCGTCATGGGAATGTAGCTTTCTTTTTTTTTTTTTTTAAGATTTTATTTATTTATTTGAGACAGAGAGGATGAGAGAGAGAGCACATGAGAGGGGGGAGGGTCAGAGGGAGAAGCAGGCTCCCTGCTGAGAAGGGAGCCCAATGTGGGACTCGATCCAGGGACTCCAGGATCATGACCTGAGCGGAAGGCAGTCGCTTAACCAACTGAGCCACCCAGGCGCCTGGGAATGTAGCTTTCTAACCGGATCTCTCAATCCTTGCTGAACTACCCTAATTAATTAGGTATGTACTGGCTTCTCAGGAGAGAACTGAAGGGTAAGCAAGCCCATCCTCAAAAAGGAGAAAACTTATCACCCCAAGTTTTGAGACAAGTCTCCTACATTTCCCTCAAAATTGAATGTCAGTTTTCTTGTCAACATACTCAAGGACAAAGCCTCTCAATCTAATGATACTGAATATTAGATTTAGGCTCAAAGTTTCTCTTCTGATTGTTGCAACCCTCTGCCTCATCTCACCAAAACTAAGGTTAAGGACAGCGTCATCTTTGACTCACTATCCACAGGTCTTCTGCTAACCTGTGAGTCCATAAAAACTATCTGTATAATCATGGTGTAGATTTCAGGCTATAAATCCTGTTTAAATGCACATGCCCAAACCTGAAGTGGGTGGGAATGAATAGTCTTTTGACAGATGAAATCCCTATTTTAAATGACGTAAAACAGGGCTGTATGTTAACCCCTCTCCCTTCAGACCATCTGGGTTAATGATTTGGCCCAGGCTCTCAGGTGAGTTAGATGGATGCCCTCCAGCCATCGGGGATAGAAAGACAAGAGTCTTCCCTGGTGCCCATGTGAGTTTATAGTTAGGAACTTGGGGCAGCTTTATGAAGCTGTTGGACCTGTCACTTGATTATTGTTGGAAGGTACAGCTGAGCATGAACTGTAGCAACAGGGGTTAGAGAAGGGGCAGTGCTGACACGCAGCCCCAGCTCAGGTGTTTGGCTACTGGGCTGGGGAGCAGAAGCCCTGTTTATTTGCTGGAGGACTCAGTGAGCCCTGGGGGAAAAAGAATGAAAAAGGGAACTTTGGAATTGAAGGGAGCTTGGGGATGGAGTCAAAGCCCCAGATGCCTGAATTCTGCCCAGGCACCCTGGCTGACTGTTGGTGTGGAAGGATGCTTTCAGATAATACACAGGATAATGCTAGCCAAATATCCTCTGAGCCAACTTGAGGGCTCCTGTCTCATGTTCCCCAGGGAGAGGTCTATTAGGAAATCGATTAAGTCTATCTCTTCAGGCTAATGAAGGAATCATTAGAGAGAACCCTCACCCTCAGAGCAGCAGATTAAGTCTGCAGACAGCAGAGCAGGAATGGCCCCAGCGACAATGGCAAGACAACTTGAATGGCTTCCCAGGAGAAGCTGCAAGATACACTGCCCTTAGATGCAGGCAAGGGAGGACCATGCTTTGGAGGGCCCCATATGTCACAAACACAAAGAAAAAATGTTAAAGAACACATGGGCAGCTTTGTCACTCCGGGTCTGGGTCTCAGCTGTGGTGCTCTGAGACCCTACCCCTCCACATCTGCTTTCCTGACTGACTTTGTTCAGGCCCCCAGGAAACATTGCCCTGCATCTCTTGCCTTGCCTCCAAATGCTGTCATGGATTGCCGGTTCTGCTGTGGTGGGCTTCCAGAAATGAACACTGCGTCAGAGAGGGTGGGTGGGATTTGAGTAGCTAAAGCACTCAGGTAAGAGAAGAGGACGATTATTTTGCCCGATCTTTCTCCTCAGTGCCAATGGGATAGATGACTGCCTAACAAAGTGTTGTTTTGCAGTAGCCCTTCTAAGACAATTTTCTTGCTTTTTTTTTTTTTTTTAATGTTTCAATTTGTGGGTCAAAGAACGGCACCTATTTTATAATTTGTTAGCTTGGTTTAAAATGTATAAATAACTCCACTGATGTATTTGGCTGAGCCTCCTCGAATGTCAGGGACCTATCTGCAAGTGACCCAGGACCTGCCGCAGGAAGGAACAGGACTGGAGCACCCAAGACTGTGATTCTGCTGCCTGGGGATCATTACCTTTACACCTATTACCCGGGGCTCCTATGTCTTCTCCCAGAGGGTGTAGCCCAAAAAGGCCAGTGTTACCAAATACCGAAATCAAAATCATCCTGTTCAGCAGACATCTTCTAATATTGATGTGGATCCTGCCTATTTGGCTCCTGCAACAGATCAACTGAAGGAGCACATTGAAGGGCTGGCTTGTTTGAATAGGAGAAGCATTTTTATATAGAACTTCCACTCTCCTCCCTTCTTGGGGAATGAAGGGAAGAGAATCTCCAACTTCCGTCCCCACCAACTTGCTGTTGCTGTCCAAGGGAGGAATGGCTGATCCAGTTGGGCAAAGCTTGAATTTATTTTGCCACACTATTATGGATGGTGGGGTGATGGGGTCTCATAATAGGAGAAACAGTCTCTGGCCTATAGAGTTCAGTTCTTCCTGCCACCGCTATAGTAGGAAAACCAGGAAGGGGTTCTCACAAGGGGAAGAGAACCATCTCCTTCCCTCCCTGTTCAGCCCTGGTGGGTGAGTGAAAGGACATTTGATCTACCCAGCTGGCCAGGTTAGTGGTTGGAATCTATGCCGTAGGTCTTGTCCTGTCCCTGAAGGCACATGCGACTTCATGAATCCCACGGCAGAGATTCAGGGTCAGAGATAGGAGATCATATAGGTCCAAGTCATACTTCCTAACACATTTTGCCAGAATCCCTGTTTTTTGAAGGTATATAAGACAAGGTAGGCTAAGAGGCTATATAACTTCAGACCTGCTAAATCAGAGAGAGTATGGAATCATCTCTCTCGTGTTTCAACCTAAGGTGACTGGCTCTGGGTTGGAAGAGAGCTCTGCTCCACACAGTCATCCTGGGTCCCAGTCTGACAGCACCTCTCCCATCTTCAACGTGTAGCTTCCAAGGCTGCTTGATTCCAGCCACCCAGAAGGGGGAAGAGAGCGGTCCAGGGCCAGAGAGTCCACTTAAGCAAATGAGGTAGAAGTTGCCCATATTGCTTCTTCCCACATTCCACTGATAAGAGCTCAGTTGAAAAACCTCGTCGACTCTACAGGAGGCCGAGAAAAGGGAGCACAGATTTTGGTAGACAGCTAGCATTCTCCACCATGGAGGAGTTAGTGAGCCTAAAGACTTTACTTTTACTCAAAGGTGAACACCCTACAGGAATATACTAAAATGTTTGTTTGTGTATACCCTGGGTAGTAGACTGGTAAGTTACTCATAAAAATGCTCAAGTCCAAACCATCTTTTACCTATAAACTGTTATAGAACTCTCTCCATGTGTTTGTTGAATTACTTGAGAAGATTCAAAGATTTGGGGATAAAAATAAATACAGGTTCTTCCTATAGGCCTCATGTAGGCTGTCTTAGGATGGAAGAGGAATAACCTACCACCTTAAGACTCCCAAGTTAGTACACTTTTATTAGTTTTATTGCCCATCTCTAAAACTAATCAATGATTTTATGACCCATCTCTGGTAAAAAGTAAGTTGTGGCACCTTTTAATTAAGAGACACAGCCTAAAGGATATATTAGTTTCACTCATTTAGGTTCTCCAAGCAATAATCCTAACTTCCTATATTGCTAACTTCTCTAGGTAAGATAATTAGAAGGTCACATATCTGGGACATATAATTTTAGTTGCCATCCCCCATGCCCCCCCCCCCACACAAAAATTGATGAGTTTTTTTTTAAGTTATGCACTTGAGATTCTTGAGGCACAATATTTTAAAATAACTATTTATGATCAATTATTTTCTTTCATTAAACAGTAGTTGAACACTTCATCCTTTAAGTTACTCATGATTTCTTATATAAGCACTCATGCAGTAAATTCTTTCTAAAATACTGAGCTGGAAAATTTTCTATCTTCAAATGAATATAATGCATCATTTTTTTTTCCTTACAAGAACCATACAATTTACCCGCTCCCCTGTTTGTTTTAGTTTCTAAGAAGATTAACATTAAATTTAACAATCAACTATAATAGCTGGTTATATTCTGGTGTCTGAAATCCATGCCCCAGTTTGTTTTATGTTTTCATAGTTTTTTACTTTGGAATAATTTTAGATTTACAGAGAAGTTATAAAATAGTACAAATAGTTTCTATATATCCTTCATCCAGGTTCCCCTAATATTAACATCTTACTTAATCTTGGTATATTTGTCAAAACAAAGAAATTAACACTGGTGCAATATTATTAACTCAGCCACAGACTCTGTTTGGACATCACCAGTTTTTCCACTAATGTCCTTTTTCTGCCTCAGGGTACTACACTGCATTTAGCCCCGTCTGTTTTAATTGATATATGGTATCCTGGCTGAAAATCACTCCTAAGAAATTTAATGACTAGCAACTAGAAAGCGTTTGTTTATTTAAAATTTGCAAAAGATTTTTTTCTCAAAAAAAGAGAAGTAGAGACATTAATTTATCCTTAGGGCAAACCATTCCTTTGTTTGTGGGAAAAATTACTCTGGGATATTTAGTTACACAAACATGAAGTAAGTACCCATATTGTGTTTGTTGAAGCCTAAGGAACAAGTAACTTTAAATATATTAGCTGTCGGTTTTCAACATAAACAAAGAGTTTTGTTATGCAATTTAGTTGGGTTAAAGCTATGTATATGCTGGCTTTGTACCTCTGTGGGGGATGGTCATGAGGAGAAGACTGGGGTTTCCTTAAAATGAGTGAATGTTCACGCTGTCAGTCATCCTGGGAGAAGACAGCTCTTGGGACAGAAAATGGGGACTTGGGAGGAAAGCCTTGGATCTCAGTTAGGGATGAGGAGTCTTCCTTCTCTCCTAGCCTTGGATTTCAAGTAGTGAAGACAAGCTCGAGGGATTCCCAGCAGTGGGAATGAGCCAACCCTTGCTACATGGAGACAGGTTGAGCACCACCGGTCTCATGAGGCTGAATTTGGGTCTGCTGGGATCATTGAGATATCCACTAAGTTGTACTTCCCCTGTGCTAAACTTTCAAACAAGTCTTACCCAAAATTGCAGTCTCAGCTGTGTTATGGGATGTGAAGGGTCACGCTTGGGGTGGAGTGGCAAAGAAGAAATCAGTAACCTCTCTCCCGATGCCACAGGCAGTCTGGCTAGAGAAGGAGCTGCAGGTTCTACATTTCTAAACACACATGAGCCCTCACTTTCAAGACCCCTAAGAAATACCTGGGCATACTTGATGGGAGTTAATTTCCTGTAGCGCCAGGCAGAGGCTCAAAGTCATCATAAAGTGAGTATTAAATGTGACTTAACTTCGTGGTCTCAGACTACTAAGGTCTATATGTATAGTTATACTGGTATTTCTGTTCTGGTTTCTTTCTTTCTTTTTTTTTTTTAAGATTTTATTTATTTATTTATTTGAGAGAGAGAGAGCAGGAGCAGGAGCAGAGGCAAAGGGAGAAGCCGACTCCCCACCAAGCAGGGAGCCCGATGCGGGGCTCATTCCCGGGACCCTGGGATCATGACCTGAGCCAAAGGCAGACACTTAACTCACTGAGCCATCCAGGTGCCCTTGCTCTGGTTTACTTTAATTGCTTAAATTCATTTATTCTTGCATTCTTACTTATGGAGCACCTACTCTGTGCCAGGCACATTTCTGGGCACTGAGAATGAAAGAGAAAAAAAAAAGACAAATCTGACTTCATGAAAAAGTCACTACCCACATGGAGGAAAATACATTGCAAGGTACATTGTGTGCTTTCTAAATCCTAATGATGAGTATAGAGAATTATTGATATTTTAATTTTTAAAGCTTTGATTTCATTTAGATATAGTTTTGCTACATGATAAAGAACTCTGATTGGGTCCTTAAAAATTAGAAGGATTGAGTAGATGTGGCTCATCTGGAAGGTTTGGGGAGGACATCTCCAAACTAAAATAACTTTCTGAGAAGAGAAACAGCCCTCTTAAGACTTTTGGCTCTCCTTTACCCCAAGCCCAGGGGTAACCATTGAGATTTCCTCTTGGCTTATGGCCAAAATCTAAATACTGTCTTGGCCACTCACATCTGAAAAGACAGAACAATAAAGTCCTTAGAAACAGAGAGTCTTTAGACATTTCTTTTGAAAAGATTACTAGAATAGAGCTTCTAAATCTTCTAATTGCCACTGCTGACGTAGTCTGTTATAAAAACACAATAGTGAATAAGCAAGGACCAGAAGATTTCAAATTGTCAAACGTCGGAGAGATACCACAAATCATCTCTCTTAAAAAATATGGCTGTCAAAGCCTGTGATCCTGATTGCAAAGACATCTGTGACTAAATAATGCTGGTTATGGAAATTGCTAGAAAGTTATAAATAAAACGTTAAATAATACAGTACAGCTAATTCCCCAGGTGTTGTTTCTATTTTCAAGTAAGGATCTACATGAACCAAGTGACAGCATACAGCTTTTCTGTGGGTGTAAATCTCTAGAGATATGGTTCACTCACATTTGCTTATGTCCTTTTACTTGATCAGTCGCAATAACATTATTTCTTGCTTTGTTATTTCTTCTCTCCAATCTACATCAGTAGCCTGTTCTTCAGCATCTGTCTGGGCATTTGTTGGCAATATTATCTTACATGATGTTATACAGGAAGTGGGAGAGCAGTAATGCTTAAATGTGGGGAAATAATGTTTCTTTCAATTGTTCATATTTGTAAAGTGGTTCTGTCACATCCTTTGCCTCTGAACTTACACTGAACTTTCTCTTCCAGAAAGTCTGGTTGCATGGATTCATGCCTGCTGCAAAATTTGATATAACTGAAACTTGATAAGAAGGTTCAGTCCAGTCAAGTGTACCTACAAAATGATCTACCCTACCTATAATTCCTGGTGA
Organism: Mirounga leonina; assembly: GCF_011800145.1. NCBI lineage: Eukaryota > Metazoa > Chordata > Mammalia > Carnivora > Phocidae > Mirounga > Mirounga leonina. The sequence goes on from NW_023270305.1 coordinate 49,591,822, forward strand.
ACTTGCATCTACCTAAATGTTCAAACATGCATCAAAAGAAGCACATCAGATCATCTGTATGCCTTACAGGGCAAGCAGAATCTTTTTTCCCCCCAGCAAAACATAGTGATCAAATGTTATTGCAGTCTCAATTAATTCCACTTAATATCAAAAGAATATGAAAGATTAAAAATATGGAGGGTTTTATGAACACAGAACTCAGAATTTAATTTTTTTTAATCAATTTGAGATAACACTGTTAAAATTTCCAGGGCAATTTATTTATTTATTTATTTAAATTATTTATTTATCTTAAAGAGAGAACATGCACAAGCGGGGGGGGGGGGCGAGGGAGAGGGATAGAGAATCCATGAGCAGACTCCCCTCTGAGCACGGAGCCTGAGACCCCAACTTGGGGCTTGATCCCAGGACCCTGAGGTCATGACCTGAGCCGAAACCAAAAGTTGGCCCCTTAACCAACTGAGCCATCCAGGGACCCCTCCAGGGCAATTTAGAGCCAGGTGTTCACATTTGAGATTTGTAGTTGAAACCTTGCTGGCTTACTTCCCACAAGACATCCTGCATATCCTTGGAGCTATTGGGACACTGCAACAGACTTTCATCTTCTGGTTTCTAAGTAGAACTAAGGAAGACAAACTTTGAAAACAGAATAGAGTCCATTTTGGAGCAGTTATATTTATACCTCTCTTGATTGCCAATGACTAAGAATATACCTTTTCTAAATTATGAAAACCTATAGCAATCCAGGTCAAGTGTTGACTCAGGGCCCTTTGCACATGCTGTTCCCTCTACTCAGAATGTTGTTTCCTTCCCATCCACTCTGTCTAACTTCTAATCTCAATTCACCCTTAGGGTCTTGGCTTCCCTGATAACCTCAGAAGGGGCTGAGGGCCCCAATACATGCCCATATGCTGCTGTCTTTCTCCACTTTGTAGCACCATCCTCTTGTCTTTAGTGGCTGATTGATGTATGCTTTTCTCAGAAACATAAAGAAGTTGTAAGAAAGCAGAACCAGATCTGTCTTATTCACCATTGACTAGCCATGTTGAAAGTAGTTGCTCAATAAGGACTTGAATGGAAAAATTGATGCTGTGTTGAGTGTTTTACATGTGAGAATGAATGGATGGACGAATGACCATCGAAAACGAGCACTAAGAACATTAAAATCATCTGAACGAACAGTCGATCCCATCTTAAACAAGTTATGTATGAAGCTTTTTGTTTACATAAAATTTAGAGGAAAGTTTCAAAGTCCACTGTTATATGATTTACCTGATTTGCAAACCAGGGAGAAACCCAAGTTTTATGGGTAAACTGCTAAGATTGAAGCTTGGAGAAAACCACTCAGGATAAAACAAGAAGGTGCTAACAGTAGCCAGGGAAAAGAGAAGATAAGAGATAAGAAGCCCAGACTAAATGTACATTTACTCAGGTTCCCAGAGAGATATGTAACCCAAAAAGAGTTGAAAACTAATGCTATTTTGAGAACTACATTTTTCATTTAGTACATGTTGATCATCTTACTGTGTCATTAAATGCTCTCTGCAACATCTTTTCAAGTGGCTACAAGAATTCTATTGTAGGCATGTGCCATTATTTATTTACCTATTCTCCTAAGGTCAGACAACCTAAATGTTAGGTAAATTCCAGTTTGTTTGTCTTTTTGTTTTGTTTTGGTTTGGGTTTTTGGTTTTTGGTTTTGTTTTTTTGTGTTTTTTTGCTATTATCAACTTGTAGCTAAATCTTTGCACAGATGTCCAAATAATGTCCAATTATTTGCTCAGAATAAATTTAACATATTGAAGGGACAAAACTATAAGGACCAATATTTCCAATTGTATTTGAGAAAATCATGGATTCATATATATTTTACCCAGGCTGAGATCACATCCTTCCTTTAATTCATAGAGCACAAAGCTGACAACTTCAAAGTAATTAACAACATTTACAGCATTTTTATCTACACCCATTGAGTTACTTCAATGTAAGAAAACGGTCAGGGGAGGAGTCCAAGATGGCAGAGGAGTAGACCTAAATTTCGTCTGGTCCAAGGAATTCAGCTAGATAGTTATCAAACCATTCTGAACACCTACAAACTCAACAGGAGAATGAAGTAAAGAATAGCAGCAACTCTATGAACAGAAAAGCAACCACTTTCTGCAAGGTAAGAGGTGCAGAGAAGTGAATCTGTGCATCTGAGAATCCAAGGTGATATACGGGAAGATAGACCACCGGGGAGTGGGAGGGAGCCCCCATCAGCCAGCTACTGGCAAGTAATAGAGCCACGGAGCACAAAATCAGAACTTTTAGAAGTCGGCTCCACTGAGGGACGTTGCTCCAGTGGCTAAGCGGGAGGTGGAACCCTCACGGGACAGTGTGATCTCAGGACCCTCAGGGTCACAGAAAGACCAGGGGTGCCTGAAAGCGGCAGAGCTCCCAGGTATTGGAGCGGGGAAGCCGGCTGCAGAGACAGAGCCGAGGAGTGGGCTCGCAGCTCAGGGTTGCCATAAACCGTGATCTGCAGCACAGTCGGGCCCCTGCTCCTCCAGCAGGGACCCAACAAGCGGCAGATCCGGGGAGACTCACCCTTCTCCCCTGGGAGGAGCAGTGCAGGAGCTTACCCAGAGATCTGCTGGGTTTGGAGACTCCACACAGGGTTGGGTGCCAGAGATAGAAACACTCGGTCACAGGCCGGGTGAGCACTGAGTGCGGCTGGAGACCAGGGAGACGGGAGTGATTGGTTTTCTCTGGGTGCTGACTGAGGAGTGGGGCCCTGAGTTCTCGGCCCCTCCGGGGTGGAGATTGGGAGGCTGCCATTTTCACTCTCGGCCTCCAAAGCTGTACGGAAAGCTTGCAGGGAACAAAAGCTCCCCAGAGCAAACCCGAGCAGATTACTTAGCCCGGACCCAGCAAGGGTGGGGCAATTCCGCCTCCGGCAAAGACATTTGGGAACCACTGCGACAGGCCCCTCCCCCAGAAGATCTGTGAGAACAGACAGCCAAGGCCAAGTTTACCAATCAATGAGAACGGCAGAACTCCAGCGCTAGGGGAATACTGCACATAGAATTCATGGCTTTTTCCCCATGATTCTTTAGTCTTTCTAAGTTAATTTTTTTTTAACTTTCTTTTTCTTTCTTTTTTTTTAATTTTTCTTTTTCCCTTTTTCAACCAACATCTTATCAATTCCTTTTTTAAAATCTTTTCTAATTTTCATTTTTAAAGTCATATTCTATCCCTTCATTGTATTGAGCCTTACTTTTCATATATATGTAAGTTTTTCTTTCTTTAAAATTTTGGGATGCAGTTTCTTCTAACAGACCAAAATATACCCCAAATCTAGTGTATGGCTCTGTTCTATTCACCAGCCTGATCATATTCTTTTTTTTTTTCTTCTTCTTCTTTTTTCATTTCCCCCTGGTTTTGGGCCTCTTCTGATTTGTTTAGTGTATATTTCTCTGGGGTTGTTGTTACCCTTTTAGCACTTTGTTCTCTCATTCATCTATTCTTCTCTCAATAAAATGAAAAAATGGAAAAACTCACCTCAAAAAATAGAATAAGAGGCAGTACGGACTGCCAGGGACCTAATCAATGTGGACATTAAGTAAGATGTTGGAACTAGAGTTCAGAATAACAATTTTAAAGATGCTAGCTGGGCTTTGAAAAAGCATAGAAGATACTAAAGAATCCCTTTCTGGAGAAATAAAATCTAACCAAGTCGAAATCAAAAAGGCTATTAAAGAGGTGCAATCAAATATAATAAAATTAAAAACTACAAAAAATAAAAATAAAAAAATAAAAAAGAGGTGCAATCAAAAATGGAGGCTCTAACTGCTAGGATAAGTGAGGCAGAAGACAGAATTAGTGACATAGAAGACCAAATGATGGAGAATAAAGAGGCTGAGAGAAAGAGAGATAAACAACTACTGGAACACGAGGGGAGAATTCGAGAGATAAGTGATACCATAAAGTGAAACAATATTAGAATAATTGGGATCCCAGAAGAAGAAGAGAGAGAGAAGGGGGCAGAAGGTATATTGGAGCAAACTATAGCAGAGAACTTCCCTAATTTGGGAAGGAAACAGGCATCAAAATCCAGGAGGCTCAGAGAACCCCCCTCAAAATCAATAAAAATAGGTCAACACCCCAACATCTAATAGCAAAACTTACAAATCTCAGAGACAAAGAGAAAATCCTGAAAGCAGCTCAGGACAAGAGGTCTGTAACCTACAATGGTAGAAACATTAGATTGCCAGCAGACCTATCCACAGAGACCTGGCAGGCCAGAAAGGACTGGCAGGATATAATCAGAGCACTAAAGGAGAAAACTATGCAGCCAAGAATACTTTATCCAGCTAGGCTGTCATTGAAAATAGAAGGAGAGATAAAAATCTTCCAGGACAAACAAAAACTAAAAGAATTTTCAATCCCCAAACCAACCCTACAAAAAATATTGAAAGGGGTCCTTTAAGCAAAGAGAGAGCCCAAAAGTAACATAGACCAGAAAGGAACACAGACAATATACAGTAACAGTCACCTTACAGGCAATACAATGGCACTAAATTCCTATCTTTCAATAGTTACCCTGAATGTAAATGGGCTAAATGCCCCAATCAAAAGACACAGGGTATCAAACTGGATAAAAAAGCAAGACCCATCGATATGCTGTCTGCAAGAGACTCATGTTAGACCCAAAGACACCTCCAGATTGAAAGTGAGGGGTGGAAAAACCATTTACCATCCTAATGGACACCAAAGGAAAGCTGAGGTGCCAATCCTTATATCAGAGAAATTAGATTTTAAACCAAAGACTATAATAAGAGATGAGGAAAGACACTATATCATACTTAAGGGTCTATCCAACAAGAAGATCTAACAATTGTAAATATTTATGCCCCTAACATGGGAGCAGCCAATTATATAAGCCAATTAATAACAAAATTAAAAAACACAGACAACGATACAATAATAGTACGGGACTTTAACACCCCCCTCACTGAAATGGACAGATCGTCTAAGCAAAAGATCAACAAGGAAATAAAGACTTTAAATGACACACTGGACCAAATGGACTTCACAGATATATATAGAACATTCCATCCCAAAGCAACAGAATACACATTCTTCTCTAGTACACATGGAACATTCTGCAGAATAGATCACATCCTGGGTCGCGAATCAGGTCTCAACCAGTACCAAAAGATTGGGATCATTCCCTGTATATTTTCAGACCACAATGCTTTGAAACTCAAACTCAATCAGAAGAGGAAAGTTGGAAAGAACTCAAATACGTGGAGGCTAAAGATCATCCTACTAAAGAATGAATGGGTCAACCAGGAAATTAAAGAAGAATTTTAAAAATTCATGGAAACAAATGAAAATGAAAACACAACTGTTCAGAATCTTTGGGATGCAGGGTGCTAAGAGGAAAGTATATAGCAATATAAGCCTTTCTCAAGAAACAAGAAAGGTCTCAAATACACAGCCTAACCCTACACCTAAAGGAGCCAGAGAAAGAACAGCAAATAAAGCCTAAACCCAGCAGGAGAAGAGAAATAATAAAGATCAGAGCAGAAATCAATGAAATAGAAACCAAAAGAACAGTAGAACAGATCAGTGAAACTAGGAGCTTGTTCTTTGAAAGCATTAATAAGATTGATAAATCCCTGGCCAGACTTATCAAAAAGAAAAGAGAAAGGACCCAAATAAACAAAATCATGAATGAAAGAGGAGAGATCACAACCAACACCAAAGAAATACAAACAATTATAAGAACATATTATGAGCAACTATGTGCCAAAAAATTAGACAATCTGGAAGAAATGGATGCATTCCTAAAGACGTATAAACTACCAAAACTGAAGCAGGAAGAAATAGAATATCTGAATAGACCCATAACTGGCAAGGAAATTGAAGCAGTAATCAAAAATCTCCCAACAAACAAGAGCCCAGGACCAGATGGCTTCCCGGGGGAATTCTACCAAACATTTAAACAAGAACTAATACCTATTCTTCTGAAACTGTTCCAAAAAATAGAAATGGAAGGAAAACTTCCAAACTCATTTTATGAGTCCAGCACTACCTTAATCCCCAAGCCAGACAAAGACCCCACCAAAAAGGAGAATTACAGACCAATATCCCTGATGAACATGGATGCACAACTTCTCACCAAAATACTAGCCAATAGGACACAACAGTACATTAAAAGGATTATTCACCACAGCCAAGTGGGACTTATTCCTGGGATTCAAGGATGGTTCAACATCCACACATCAATCAATGTGATACACTACATAAATCAAAGAAAGGACAAGAACCATATGATCCTCTCAATAGATGCAGAAAAAGCATTTGACAAAGTACAGCATCATTTCTTGATTAAAACTCTTCACAGTGTAGAGATAAAGGGTACATACCTCAATATCATAAAAGCTATCTATGAAAAACCCACAGGGAATATCATACTCAGTGGGGAAAAACAGAGATTTCCCCCTAAGGTCAGGAACACAGCAGGGATGGCCACTCTCACCACTGCTGTTCAACATAGTACTAGAAGTCCTAGCCTCAGCAATCAGACAACAAAAAGAAATAAAAGGCATCCAAATTGGCAAAGAAGAAATCAAACTCTCACTCTTTGCAGATGATATGATACTTGATGTGGAAAACCCAAAAGACTCCACCCCAAAACTGCTAGAACTTACACAGGAATTCAGTAAAGTGGCAGGATATAAAATCAATGCACAGAAATCAGTTGAATTTCTATACACCAACAATGAGACAGAAGAAAGAGAAATTAAGGAGTCAATCCCACTTATAATTGCACCCAAAACCATAAGATACCTAGGCATAAATCTAACCAAAGAGGCAAAGGATCTATACTCAGAAAACTATAGAATACTCATGAAAGAAATTGAGGAAGACACAAAGAAATGGAAAAATGTTCCATGCTCATGGATTGGAAGAATAAATATTGTGAAAATGTCTATGCTACCTAGTGCAATCTACACATTCAATGCAATCCCTGTCAAAACACCATCAACTTTTTTCACAGAAATGGAACAGATAATCCTAAAATTTGTATGGAACCAGAAAGGACCCTGAATAGCCAGAGAAATGTTGAAAAAGCAAAGCAAAGCTGGTGGCATCACAATTCCGGACTTCAAGCTCTATTACAAAGCTGTCATCATCAAGACAGTATGGTACTGGCACAAAAACAGACATATAGATCAATGGAACAGAATAGAGCCCAGAAATGAACCCTCAACTCTATGGTCAACTAATCTTCGACAAAGTAGGAAAAAATGTCCAGTGGAAAAAAGACAGTCTCTTCAACAAACGGTGTTGGGAAAATTGGACAGCCACATGCATAAGAATGAAACTGGACCATTTCCTTACACCACACACAAAAATAGACTCAAAATGGATGAAAGACCTAAATGTGAGACAGGAATCCATCAAAATCCTTGAGGAGAACACAGGCAGCAACCTCTTCGACCTCGGCGGCAGCAGTTTCTTCCTAGACATATTGCCAAAGGCAAGGGAAGCAAGGGCAAAAATGAACTATTGGGACTTCATAAAGATAAAAAGCTTTTGCATAGCAAAGGAACCACGAGAAAACCAAAAGACAACCGACAGAATGGGAGAAGATATTTGCAAATGACATATCAGATAAAGGGCTAGTATCCAAAATCTATAAAGAACTTATCAAACTCAACACCCAGAGAACAAATAATCCAATCAAGAAATGGGCAGAAGATATGAACAGACATTTCTGCAAAGAAGACATCCAAATGGACAACAGACATATGAAAAAGTGCTCAACATCACTCGGCCTCAGGGAAATACAAACCAAAACCACAATGAGATACCACATCACACCAGTCAGAATGGCTAAAATTAACAAGTCAGGAAATGACAGATGTTGGCAAGGATGTGGAGAAAGGGGAACCCTCCTACACTGTTGGTGGGAATGTAAACTGGTGCAGCCACTCTGGAAAATAGTATGGAGGTTCCTCAAAAAGTTGAAAATAGAGCTACCTTACGACCCAGCAATTGCACAACTGGGTATTTACCCCAAAGATACAAATGTAGTAATCCGAAGGGGCATCTGCACCCCAATGTTTATAGCACCGATGTGCACAATAGCCAAACTATGGAAAGAGCCCAGATGTCGATCAACAGATGAATGGATAAAGAAGATATGGTATACACACTCATATGCACACACACACACACAATGGAATATTATGCAGCCATCAGAAAATAAAATCTTGCCATTTGCAACGATGTGGATGGAACTAGAGGGTATTACGCTAAGCGAAATAAGTCAGTCAGAGAAAGACAATTATCATATGATCTCACTGATATGAGGAATTTGAGAAACAAGACAGAGGATTGTAGGGAAGGGAGGAAAAAATGAAACAAGATGAAACTGGAGGGGGAGACAAACCATAAGAGACCCTTAATCTCAGGAAACAAACTGAGGGTTGCTGGAGTGGAGGGGGGTGGGAGGGATGGGGTGGCTGGGTGATGGACATTGGGGAGGAAATGTGTTGTGGTGAGCACTGTGAATTGTGTAAGACTGATGAATCACAGACCTGCACCCCTGAAACAAATAATCATTATATGTTAATTTTAAAAAAACCAGGTAGGAAAGGAATTATTAAAGGCTGGGGAGCTCTGGATCTTGCAACAATAATAAAGCAACATTTCAGCACCCCTGAAAAAAAAAAAAGAAGAAAACAGGGTCAATAGAATAAGGCAAAGTTTCAACCTTTTGGTAGCTGGCTCCAGACAGGGTAAATTCCATCCTGAAGTTGTTTATAGCATACTGTTATCTCTTGGGTTGGGACAGAGACCAAGAAAGATTTGACCTGGGGATCTCAGGAAAGCTGTATCTCAGGCTCATGGATGCACCTGGCAGAGACCCCCAAATAGGAAAGCTCTATGGTCACTATCACGACATCACTGTGGGAAGACCCAATGTTAGGTCAGGTGCCACCTTTGAAATCAAAAACAGTATGCTGCTCTGAGCTAATAATGCAGACTTATATGAACCATGCCATGCTCTGACCCAGAGAAACGGGACCAGTTTGGTAGAGCAGGAAGAGGTCATTTTCCAGACTGGTTGAATTCTAACAGAATTTCCTAAAGAGCAAGAAGGAACCATGCTATGTTTCCCTGCAAACAAAGGAGAGTGGGAAAGAATGATAAAGTACTCAGGAGTGAGTTTTGGCACACAAAGAAATTTTAAAAACATGTAGGTGGAGATATAGGCATTCTTAGAGCTGAGGTAGAGTCTCACAGAGATGTAAAATGAAGGAAATGTTTAGAATAGAGCATCCACAGGTCAGGAACACCATGCCTGTGTCTGTTCTGCACACTGTAGGCACTCAATAAATGTTTATCGACTTGAATTAACATGCTTCATAGTTCTAAAATATAGTCCAAGACCTAATTAGCTAGTCCATGCAAGCCCTCAGGAAAAAAAGTCATTCTTAATGTACCTCCATTTTACATTTGGAGAACGAGAGACATGAAATGGTTAAGTGACATCCTCAGGTCACCCTATGAGTTAGAGGCAGTCAAGACAAGAGCCCAGATGCACAAACACTCACCAGCCACCACTCAGCGGGCCAGATACGAAGAAGGCCAGTTGCCGAGGGGGCAGGAACTCTAAGATAAATGGACTCGGAAGTCTAGACTCAGACAATTTTTAGTTCCCTCAACAGATGAAGGAACTTGAAATTAACTCATCAAACTCTCCCAGTGCTTGGCTCAGGAAATTGGAGTTTCCAAGTTCAACTGAGAAACTACGGAGGAAGAATTCTAAGATGGCGTAAGGAAGACTAATTGACAAATGGCAAGGTTTCACAGAAAGGGCATGAGCTCTGGAGGCAGACAGTCCTGGCTTGGAATCCAACTCTACCACTCACCAGCTGTGACCTGAAGCAATTTACCAACCTCTCCAAGACTCAGTTTCTTCTTCTATAAAACAAAAATTGTAATAACCATCTTGCAGAGTTGATGTTGAAATTGAAGTTGTTTTATAAGTCCCTAATATGAACACTAGTCCATAATAGGCACTTGAGACAAACCAACAAACAAAATGCCAGTTACAAGAATGATTCCATTAAGAACAGCAGAGCATTATACATTTAGAAGGCGTGTGAAGGTTTCCACCAACCTGATGAAAGGAAACCTAAAGCCTAAAATAAAGTCCATGGACAGGGAGGCACTCAACTGAAGATCACAAGGATAATTTTATTCCGTATGAGAAAAATGCTATCCAGCAACTCATGAGCAGATGTCACCCTGGAGTGGTGCCCTTGACACAGAGCAGGCTGCCTTTCATTATCTGTTCTCTAACTCTTTCAATTACGGCTTTTGATATTTGATGTTCATCAGATACACCACACACTGCATGGTGGTATATCCATATGCCATTTGGATTGTGTTTCTTTTTTAATTGAAGTACAGTTGACAGAATCTTACTTTCAGATTGCATTTTTAATACAGAGTCCCAAGATTGAGGGCAGATGTAATATACACTTAAATTTGCCCAAAGACTTAAGAAAGAGTTTAATTACTTAACGTTGCACCCATTGGCAAGATTTGTGGCAAAATTGGCTACTGAACATGGGGTTTTCAACTTCCAACCAAAAAATCACATTAAACCAACATAGTGAGGTGCATTTAGAATTTTATTTAGCAACATAATGGTTGATATTATCTATATCTCTGTATTAAAGGGAAACCATTCCTTTATCACATGGAACTGATTTGATTTCAAAGGGAGTTACGTTTTTGAGAGAGAGGTACTCAAGAAATCTGTACCTGGAAGCCTCTGAGACTACAGATGTTAAATAGTTAAATAGTGTTGAAAGAGCCTCAATGGTCTGCTGAGAGCCTTGAAATATGTACCAGTTACACACATGACTGCCGTCCAGGTGCCATTTAAATATCTGTGGTAATACAGTGACCATTTAGAGTAATTTAAGAATTACCTCCAAAGAGCAATTAAGAAAATAAAACAAAACAGGATAGAGAAAACAATTTGATTCCCACTAAAAAGTTAAAAATCCTTGCAACTTTCTCACTTCTTTAGGTTGATATAAGTCAGAAGACTTCGGGTTAAGGAAAGCCAGGAATATAAAATCCAGGGTAGGTTTTAAAATTAAATTTACCAATTTACAGTTTCCTTTAACACGATCAAAGCCAAACTTTTACAGGGACGTTTTCCCAATAATAAAGTCAAGCTAGTTCACCTTCTAAGACATTTTCATGTCTACTCAACAGTTTCGTTTACACAGTACCCTATTTTCTTCAAAATTAAATCTCATATTTGTAAATTTTGATCAACAAACTAGTCTTAGTTTCCCAGATTTCCTGCTCAATCTTGAATGGCCTAGAGCGGTACTGTGAAGTCAGGGAAGTTTATAAAGGCTCTGCTTTGTCTGTCTTCTCTAAATGTTGGGGTTTTACAAAGTTCAATCTTTTCATCTTCTACCCTCATCTTATCTTACTTTACAGACTCTCCCTGGGTGATCTTATCCACTTCTCTCTACATGCTGATGACTCTCAACTCTCTACCTACCTCTAACTCAGCTCTCTCTCCTGAGCTTCAGACTGCTACCTCTAAATGCCTCCTGGATATTTCTGCTTGGATATCCCATTCTCAGATTCATCATGCACGTCGTGGAGCTCTTCTTCTCTAGCAAACCTACCCTCCTCCCCCTTTCTCATTTTCTTTACTGGTGCCAAGATCCATCTGATCACTTAGGCCAGAAACCCGAACACAGTGCTAGAAGAGCACAGAGGAGACTTCAAGTATAGTAGCAATTTACTGCAGAGTGGGAAAGCAGGGAGGCATTCCAAGTGGCATAATGTAATTATAGAGACACGAAAATGAGAGAGAGCATGGCTTGTGTATTTTTAGTCAGGATAGGATAGGTGCTGCTGAGATGATAAATAAACCCCATAATCTCAATGACTTTTTTTTCTCATTAAAGAAAAATCTGATGCCAATTGCATCAGTTTTCTTGCAACATAAACTCAGGGCTAGTCTGCTTCCATCTTGCAACCCACTATCTTAGACTTCTGCACTTCCTGGATGATAGACAAGAGCATGAAGAACTCAGACCCCCTCTTAGCTTCCTTGAACCAGAAGTGTCATATCCCTTCTGCTCACTTTTCTGTTGTCAAATATTTGATCATTGTCTCAACCCAACTGCAAGAGAAGCTGAGAAATATCTTCTCATCTGCCCAGGAAGATGAAATGAGGTAGTGAACACCACCATCTCCACCACAACATGTTTAGGAAACTATAAGAAGAGTGGCATATCTGGAAATCAACAGGGATGATGAGGGTGGTTTGTGTTGTGGGGAAAAGGCAGGTAGACAACGCCCAGAGAGCCAGGAAGGTAGGTAAAGACAAAGCCAACAAAACTACCTAGAAGGCCTGAGTGGGGTCAAGAGCCCGAGTGCCATGCTGAGGATAATGGGATTTTAAAGATGGGAACAGTGCAAACACAGGGATATGTAGTCAACAGAGAATCCTCGAGCTCAAACTTCTTGACCTGAGGTACCCGAAATAAAGGGCCAGCCCCTGCTCCCAGGGCCAGCCTAAGGTTCCTATTGCTTCAAGAGTCAGTGGAATCCAGACTGAACTGGCTGGGATCCAGCCTAAAAACAAACAAATGAAAAAACTCCTGGTGGTACTATGATCACTATCTCTGGACACCGCATGATTCTTCCGTAAGGGCTTGGTCCCCACACTTCCCTGTTGATACTGCCTTCTCAGCTGCATCCCTGCTCCCAAAGCAGGTTCACCTCCCTGTTCTCTCTGAGTTCAGCCTGACTTTCTTTTTGACTTTGGTGGATGTGGTTTCTTGCCCCCTTTGCTTCTGAGAAGGCTCCACCTCCAGCAGTATTTACCCCAGCTGACTTCCACTCTGTTTTACACTCAGCCGTCATCTGCCAGTCTTGTCCAGTCAAAAGACAAAATAAAAACAATAGCACTTACTGAGTGTTTGATAATATGCCTGGCACTGTTCAAGCATTTTAAATACACACACACACATAAAAATACATGTGACCACTATCCATTAATACAAATTATATATGATTAATGTATTATATGATGTTATATCATATTATATATACATTTGTCTATATACCCTGTGTATATAGATCATTTCATTCTCAAACCACGGCCATGAGATAGGTGGTATCACCTCCATTATGCAGATGAAGAAACTGAGGCAAAAGAAATTAACTTGCCACATTCACGCAGATTGTAAATTGGTCAAACTGGTATTTTAATTCAGGATGCCTGGCTTGTCACCACTATGCTATACCACTAACCAAAGGATGATGGAGAGGAGGGGAGATAGAAACAAGATGGCTTGATGATGTTAAAAAAAAAAAAAAAATGTGAGGAGCAGTTGTGATTAGCCTGAGAAGGCAGAAGAAAGAGTCTCCATTGGAGAGAATTGCAAAGGAGGAGGTGCCACCAGAGGATAGAAAGCCTACAATTATTCACACAAGGGGTATTTGTCTTCTTTAAAAGGGACAAACTCCTGAAGAGGATAATGCCTGAATTTTTATCAATGGAATTTCACATGCGTGGCAGGTGGGAGGCAGGGAGATTTGAGCCCCTCGAATTACAGCTCCTGGGCCCTGCCTCAGAAAAGTCCATTCGTCTTGGCAGAGCCCCTCCCACACACGCACAATGTGCGGTCTCGAGGCAGGACATCTTGTCAGCCCAGCACACAAACTGAGAACTGTTTCCCCGCGCGCAGCTGGCGCGCCCTTTCAGCTGGTCCCAGCTGCCCGGAGCCGCGCACGCAGCGGGGCCGCGCCCCCTGATGAATATTCAAGACTGCCTTGTGCTCAGAGCCCGGGATTTCAAAGCCTCTAAAAGGATTAGAAGGACCACAGGGCCTCCCTGATAGGGAGTACGGAGGAAGGGGGGAGCTGGAGCTGGGCTTTGTCAGGACTTGCTTTTGAGGACTACAAAGAGGAGAGAACACTTGGAAACTGGAGTCCTCCGTTGCTAATCCAGGCGAGGTCAGGTTTATAAAGGGAGCTTGGTGCTCCTTGTAGTTTATCAAGTCTTTCAATGTCCCTCCGCACCAACAACGAGCAACTACTGCTGTTTCATAGACACGCTCTCTTTCTAGCGCTGGGAACCATGAAAACCAAGAGTAGGCATTAGCTGTGTTGAGTGCTGTTTCATAACTCTTATCCAGGTAAAACTCTATGTTGACAACACACCTCTCTCACAAATGGTCCTGGTGCAGTTATGTTAATTTGTGCATTCTTATGATCTAATCTGTGACTTCTGTATGGGTGTCCGTCTGCGTCAGAGGCTAGAAACTTAATTAAATTTTTATAATATATATACTCTTAGATCTAGTTGAGACATAATTAGGGAGTTAACCATACCTATTAATACTCATATATGGCTCTATTATTTTTATTAATGGAAAAATGTCCCAGCACAGATGACCTGAAATAGTAGATGGTTCCCAAATGCATTTCATTGACTTATAATACAAGTAGGCTTTTGGGGAAGTGCATTCAGTCTTTTGTTGCTGTTGAGTCCTTAAGAGTTCACTTTAGAGTTCACTGAGGAGAAATCACAGGGAAATTTGTTGAGTGCATCTTTTCCATTAATCCGTCCATTAAGAGGGAGGCTTTGCTTCTTACCTACAAACTGAAAGTGGAAGAAATAACATTACTGAGAGGAAACCAAAGAATAAGAGGAAGGAATGTAGTGTGAAAGCACTTAACTACTTTAAATGAGGGCAGACTACTCCCCCACCTCACCTCCACCCCAGAGAACTGAACACACCACTGTGTGTACAACCACTGTGAGCAGCCATGAGAACTTATGGACAGTTAGGATAGGGACCAGACAAAGGACCCAAACGAATGTCCCAGTAATCGTAGATTCTGGAAATTATAGACTGATAAACTTACCATTAATCCCCAGCAAAGTTCTACATTGGATAGGTAAGCAGGCAGCTAGTGAGCACTTAAAAAAGATGACTACTAGGAACCAATGAGAGTTTACCAGGAACTGGTCAAGCCAAAATTTATTTTCTTTTTATGTATTTTTTAAAATGAAGTGTTTGACTAATACACGAGAATGCCAAAAACAAAGAACATCTTGACAAAAGGACATTCTATTTATCTTCCCCCACCTTTTTTCTTTTTTTTTCAATATTGGAGTTAGGATTCAAAATGAGCAAACTGAGCATCTGGCAGCCAAAAGAAAGTAAACTCTAGAGCCAGAAAGAGTTGGGTTTGATTCCAGGCTGTACAACTTACTAGTTGTGTGACACTGGGCATCTCTGAGTCTCAGTTTTTGCAACTGCAAAATGGGAATAGAATATCTCCTTGACAGATAAGAAAGAAAATGCAAACAGAGTATGCAGCACAGGTACTCGAGAAAGGGATGCTATTATTAAGATACAATGTAAAATGTAAAAATTCAAATATAATAAACTCAGGAAAGAGAAGGACTGAACTGAGTGATTTATACAAAAAGATTTTTTTAATTTACTGAAAGTTCAGTGTGAAATAACCAAGTAACATGTTTTAAGTGCAGACTGAAGTTTATTAATATAAGTATGTGCAAACCCAAAAGGAAGAGTCCCTTGATTCCAGTTGGTCAGATCCTATCGAAAATTCTTTGTCCTTTTCTTTTTTTTTTTTTTAGATTTTATTTATTTATTTGACAGAGAGAGACACAGCGAGAGAGGGAACACAAGCAGGGGGAACGGGAGAGGGAGAAGCAGGCTTCCCGCGGAGCAGGGAGCCCGATGCGGGGCTCAATCCCAGGACCCCAGGATCATGACCTGAGCCGAAGGCAGACGCTTAACGACTGAGCCACCCAGGCGCCCCTCTTTGTCCTTCTCTGAGGAGGATACTTGAAAGATAGCAAGGAGACATTAAACAACATTTGGGATAGCGGGAGACCCAGAAAACACAATATCTGAAAAATAGTCAAAAGAAACGGTGGTGTTTATCTAGGAGAAGAGATTACATGATGGCTATCTTCTGATATTTGAAGAGCTGTGATGTGCAATAGGGTATAAACTTGGTTTGCACAACTCCAAATGGTAGAATTGGGACAAATGATTGGAAGTTGCAATGAGATAGATTTTGGACTCAACATGTAAGTCGCTCAACAATGCAAAGAACATTCTTGAACAATAGCAAGCTTGTAATTACTGAAAATATTCCTGCAGTGGGGAGGGGCCAGCTCTCAAAGATAGTGTAATAAGAGATTTTTGCACTGGAAAATAGAGTGGCCTGGTTTTAGATTAGTTAGTAATACACCATATATATGCCACCGTCCACCCAGCAATGGCAGACATGACTAATCAATGATAGTTTTTTTTTTCCTATTGAACTAAACTCAGCCTGGCAGTCTTTCTGCATGCATGCTCCAAGCTATCACCACTAATTAGTTCATCAAAGTTGACAACCCACCTAACCTCGATGATCTCTTAGAGTCTCAAAGACCCAATAACTTAGAAATCTCCCCCATATTATAACTATGCCCCCATATTATAACTACTATAACTTTTATATAACTGTAAAACATGTCTGTAAACTAACTAGGAGAGCCCCAGTTAAGTGCAAACCTATATTCATGTACCTGTGTGTGTGTGTTAATGGCTGTATATGTGCCTTTGTGTGTACGTATATGTAGGATAGATCATAGACGACTACACAAAACAGGAATCACATGAGGGAAATGACTAATGATCCACGAGAGCCCTTAAATAGTGAATCCCAATTGAACCATGCCAACTGTTAATGGCATTGTCTTATGAATACCCACCTCTTTCTTGTACATAAAGTTCAACCCTTGGGCGCCTGTGTGGCTCAGTTAGTTAAGCGACTGCCTTCGGCTTAGGTCATGATCCTGGAGTCCTGGGATCGAGTCCCACGTCGGGCTCCCTGCTCAGCAGGGAGTCTGCCTCTCTCTCTGACCCTCCCCCCTCTCATGCTCTCTATCTCATTCTCTCTCTCAAATAAATAAATAAAATCTTTAAAAAAAAAAAAGTTCAACCCTTTTCTTACTCTCTCCCACCTCCTATAAAATTTCAATTCATTTTGTAAGCTGTAACTTTGGGGACATCAATGGCAAGTTGGTATAAAAAGAGAGAGAATTTGAAGGGTTGGCAGAGATAGGGCTGGGGTACTTAGTAAACCCTCAAGAAAATGGGGGATTTTATTATTAAGCAGAAGTAACCAAAGAGGTCAATAAGAAACTAAATTACAATGTCCAAGGTTATAGTGAACTTAGAGTCCAAGCTAGTGGGCAGCAGGAACCTCTTGGGAGGGGTAGTAGTAGAAGAAGGTGGTAGCTCGTATTTTCGCTTCCCAGCTAGCAATGAGGAGGAAGAAAGAACCCAGTCAGTCTAACTTCCAGGAGAGGGACAAACATACAAAGGCAATTAGAGAGAAGATAATCTTTTTAATAAATAGTGCTGGAATAATTGGGTATCTATAGGCAAAAAATAAAATACCTTGATCTATACCTCTTACCATATGCAAAAATTAACTCAAAATGAATCACAGACCTAACTCTAAAACTCTGTGAAGTTTTCTTTTTTAAAAAGATAAATCTATTTAAATTTTAAAAGTGAGCGTTTAAAGAAAAATGGAAGTAAATAAGAGTATCTACAGATGAAGTGCAGATATGCAAAAATCACTACGGGGGCATCCCTTTGCTACAGCCTCCTTGGGCTCGGGAGGGTGTCATAGCCACATCCAGGCAGGATGGTATTTAATACAGAACTCCACTCTCAGAAGGAAAGTCAGCATGCAATCCAGGAAACTCTACTGGAACTCCTGTCGTGTGGGCGTGGGAAAATCATGTTGGAAGAGGGTGAGAAGAAGCTGCCGTCTGCAGCCCAGTGCTCCCCAACGCCCAGATCTCAAGTGTAGGAGACAGAACGTGAATCCCAGACGCCACTAGTCAACACTTGGGTGGCTACTTTAAAGCAGCCTGGCCTGACAAAGTGGGTTCAACTGGACAAGCCAGAACATGAAAAGTAGAACTGGCAGTACCTGCCGCTAAGAGAGCTGAGAAAGGTAGGGGCAAGTTGTCTGCAGCTCATCTCATGTTGTAAATTCTCAGTCGTGAAATTATGACACCAGTTACGTCTTCCTTTATCAGGATCAAACTCCAATATGTCACAAATTATAAAACAGCTATGTAACAAGTATTATAACACACCAATTGATTTTCTAAGAAAGGAACAACAAAATAGTCCTTCCCTCTTTACCCTTAAAATTCTTATAAAGGCAATATACATTGTAAGGCTTAAAAGCATTAGCTATGGTGTCAAGTTACGTGGGTTTGAATTCCAGCCCTGTCTTCTATTAGACCTGTAAGCTTTCTGAATCTTAGTTTTCTCTTCTGTGAAATGGGGATGACCAAAAACCAAAACAAAACGAAACAAAAAAAACGCCTTCCCGCAGATCAAATGATAATGCACATGAAGGTGTCTCTTTCATGGTGCATTCAGCACATAGTAAGCACACAGACTTATGGAGCCAAGAGCATCTGAAACCTCCTATCTGATGTATTAGCAGAGCAAGACCCAGAGACACCGCTGACCTACCCAATATCTCACAGCTACATTAGGGGCAGACTTGCTTTTCAAAAATTGAAGTGCTGTCATTTTTTACTTCAGTTTCCTTTCCTCTCTTGGTGCTTGGGATCATTTTCCTTGTGCCTCTTCTTCTACCAGCCTTATAACAACTTGCACCATATTTTACTCTGATTTCCCATGGCTTCACTGTGACCCCACATTCTTTTAGCACTCCTACATGATGAAAGCTGCACACCATCTGTCATTTGATGAGTGTGCAACAGTCCCTCAAGAGCTTAGTAAATGCCTTTTCTATGAAGAATCCTTCTGTTTTAAGCATAATGCAATGTTATAATTTAACTTTCAAGATCCACTCAGGAGAGAAGGGATGATAAGACAGGTCCATACATAAACATTCTCCCCTGGGCAGCATGACTATAAATATACCAGGATGTGCCCTTCTTGAGCTAACAACAAATTGATCTTCCATTTCCAGGCTTTTAAGAACCCTTCTTTCAGAAAGAAAAGATAGTTCGGTTTCTACATCATCTGTTCATATAATGGGCATAGGCTATTTTTCCAAACAGATTTCTAGTCGCACAAACTAATACAGGTGCAAATCTCCTTTGCCTTCCCATTTTCTCCAAGTCTATAGGGTTGAGATATAAACTACAGCAGGTTTTACTAATAACAGCTCACCAGAAGGACAAGCTATTTGGAAATTAGGTCACATCTTAGGGCTTTCTGCCAGACTCACACACAGGAATAGTAACATTATTGCCAGAAGTATCTTTGCACAAAGAACAATGACAGATAATGTTGTTCTGCTGGGAAATGCTGAATGGCTGGATTCTTATAGGGTCTCTTGGAGTAAAGTTTCCTGACAAAAATAAAGGGGTTGTGGGGACTGTTTTCAATGTCTTCTTTTCCAAAATAGACTACTTCTCTACTCAGTTTCTCATTATATTTTATATTCCCTGTGCCTTAAATGCCCAGCATGGCGTAGGGGATTAAAATGTACAGAAGGGAAGAATGAATGATCTCTTTTCTTTCTCTTCCTCTTTTCCCTCATCCCCATATTGCCTCAGAGAAACACATACATAAACACAAGCTTTAAGACTCTCCCTTTGGGTTCGGTTCATGAAATTTGTGGGACATTTGGTCAGGGCTTTGTATTATCAAGTGGCCTTTGAGTGCTCAGCACACCACCCATGTCACACCACCTGTCCTTCCTACCTGGGAAAGTGGTAGACTGCAGAATCTCAGGCCTCACCCCAGACTCAAAGTCTGCATTTTCATGTGGTCCCCAAGGGAGACTTGTGCACACATTCAAGTTTGAAAAGCACTAATATAAAGCCTACTTGAATGATGGATCCTCCAAATACCAACTGCTTGCTGGTCTCTAGAAATGTATAGCCTCAGATTGCATTTCAAGTAGCTAATTGTTTCCAGAAAGGAGAAAAAGACAAGGAGGCCATCATACTTCCGGTGCTTGCAAATTGACAGCAGTCCTTGGATACATAGCAAGGGACAGAGCATCTGTTTCAGGGGACTGAAACTCACAGTTGGCATAGGCAGGCAAGTGACACTCACTTCTGTACATGTCAGCAAGACTTTGAAACTATCCAGGGCCTCTTGTTCTTTTTCTTCTGTGCATTACATAAAAATTGTTGCCAAAGCATTTCAAAACTTAAAATTACAACTGATTGCCTGGTTGTCTATTAAAAGAATAAAGATCTTGGAAGGAGGTGGGCAATAAATTCCCATTCCAGAGGAAATCAATCAAAAAATTTTAATCTGTCAGCAGTTAATTATTGTATGTATTGATTTCCATGGCTTTTAGGGCTCTTAGGGCTCTTAGCAGCAACAGGGGAAAGGCTAATTGTTCTGGAATGTGTGTGCACTTGGAGCATAGCCCCAGGGAACAGGGAGCTTGACCGTTAGTCAAGAGTGTGTTATAAACAAATTATAGGCAAAGATTCCTTTATTGTGATAGAATTCTCAATTTCAGCAACTCTTTAACATTTGTAAGGCAGGCAATACCAAGGATGGAACAAACGTTTAACAGCCATCTGCTTTGCATGTGGAATTGGACAGACACATGCAGCACGGTGCTTTAACCTTCATTTAAAATACTATCAGCAGCATTGTTCAGTGAAACCCTCTCCATCAGCACAAACTCAAAGAACATGCCGTGCCACTATTCTGCTGTTATGTTTTAAAACAACTGACACATAACTGATAAAGGATGAGAGAAAATACTGGAAACATCTAGGATACGTGTTCCATTGTAGATAGAATCTCATCTCCGTATGTTGGTTCATGGAGTTCCTACTGCTTCCAAGCTTCCCCCATCCATATTCATTGGTTCAAATCCTTCATATATTTCTCACAGAGGTTCTCTGTGGAACTTTCTTAGAGCTTGCAAATTGGAGTTCTCTTGCTTCCTTGATGTTCTCATCGCAAGTTATGTGATCTTGGAACTCTTTCTACCTTACCTTATAGTTATTTGACATGCTTTATCTCTGCTGCTACACTGCGTAGTTCTGCGAGCTACACCTTATTAATCTCTGTGGCTTTCCATCCAGCACAGTGCTTGGCATGTTGTGTATAGTCCCTAAGTAGTTACTGACTTGAACAAATAAGGGTGTATTGAGTACTCATTATCCAGTATCCCATAGCCCAGTGTGACCACAGAGCAATCAACAAGGAAAGCAAATATTCAGGGAAAAGCAATGGGACTCCACTAGAGCCTTAATTCTCTTTTGTCAACCAGTCAACAAATATTTAACTAGCACTTACTGTGTACCTTGAAAGAGGAAATTATGGAACAAGGAGAAGGAGGTTACAAAGACAAAATTTTCGGGGCAAATAAAAGGCAAAAGTATGAAGCAGGCAGTTTTATCTATCATCTTTTGTATACCTACTGTCCTCCTTCCTCTGATTTCCTGCTGTCTTCACTTTCTTGTCTCCTTTGCTACATCCTTGTAAGTGCATCTAGTGTAATTCTTACCACTCTGTATTATAATTCAGTCTGGAAATTAAGTTTAAACTTAGGCCAGAGTTAGGGTTCAAATATGTCTATTTCCCAGCAATGACCTTAGAACAAGGCCTGAGTTCTTAGAAAACAGAGCTGAGAGAGAACTTGAAAAAGGCAGTGATCACTTAGGACTTTGGAAGAGAAGGGGCCCAGATCCGTCTGCATCAGCACCCAGAAAACAAACATAGCCCTCAGTGAAAGGGAGGGGCATTCTCCCCATGTCTGCATGGATCGAACTGGATTGCAGTGAGACACGGACTGAAGGACTAATTGTATTTTTGGCATTCATCCATTCAATGTTCACGTGTCTTAAGCTGCTAGTAAGTGGCGCTGTTCTAGGCCCAAAGAATACAACACTGAATAAAATGGACAAAGCTCCTGCCCTCTTGGAACTTATTCCTGTTGCGTGCTGACCAGAAGGTAGCATCTATAGAAACATATGTTCTTTTAAAATCTACCCCCAGGTACCTGGGTGGCTCAGTCGGTTAAGCATCTGCCTCAGCTCAGGTCATGATCCCAGGTCCTGGGATCGAGCCCCAAGTTGTTGGGCACCTTGCTCAGCGGGGAGCCTGCTTCTCCCTCTGCCTGTCACGCCCCCTGCTTGTGCTTTCTCTCTCTGTCAAATACATAAATAAAATCTTAAAAATAAATAAATAAATAAAATCTACCCCCCAAAAGGAGAGGCAACTGGCTGAGCTTGAGAAGAAAATGTGGTCTCAGCCATTCTTCTGGCCCAATTTCCTCCTGTCTTTTACTTCTACATTTGCTTACTGGGTTAAACTAGACTCTTCATTTTGGAGCAGGTCAGACTGGAAAACCATAAGAATTCTCTACTCTGAACTGTTCTAGAGACACTTGCTACTAGTCAGGCTGCCTACTACAGAGAGGTATCCCCTGTGAGGTTGTTTTCTGTAATTTTTTGAAAATAACGTGAAAAGCTTTAAACTAGTGTAGCAAGTCACATTGTTTTCTTCCACCATTAAATGAAAGTTTGGAAGTCAAAAATCAAGAGAAGAAAGATGCCAGACTCCTGGCATCCCTGAGTCTGGAAAGCAGTAGATCTCAACAGGCAAGAGCTGAAATGGGAAAGCATAAGTAGTCAGTGTGGGAAACCATGTGAAAAGCCTGGCAGGAAGCTAGGTTCCTACAAATGTAAGTGGGGCAAAGCCTGCAAAATCTGGGTTCGTTCTCTTAGGAGGACCATATTTGTACTCATGGGCTGATGGAGCCTGGACAAATTTGGGTTACATTATAACTTATTTACTTACTTTCTCCCCTTTTAAACTACAAGCACATAGATAATAGGAACCTGATGTCACCAACACCTCGAAGAGCGATGGGTGCCTATTAGGCCTAGCTCCAGTGCTTAATAATTATGTGAGAAAGGAGAGGGAAAAAGGAAATACCGATTGCAAATATTTAAGATGGATCTGTTTTTTTTTGCAAATGGCAGTAATCCAGAGCAAGCCTGGTGACAATGTGATAAATCTCCATCAACAGCAGATATTACAATAAAGTGGGGAGATTGGAAGAATTCCAAAGATACTTGGAGAAATGGAGGCATTATTGGAATATAACTTCCAGTTGCAACTGCATTTAACGAAACACATTGGGTGTCTGAGCTGTGGCGTGTGTGCTAAAATCTTTCTGATACTTTATAGTCACACCTCATGTGTCAGGTGCTAGATTGTGTGTTATTGATCATAAGACCCGCAGGAATTTAAAAAAGAGCTCATTATCAAGGAAAGTTTTCATCTACCCAGTTTTTAAAAGAATCAGTATTACAGTCTTGGCACTGACATACTGAACTTAAGAAATGGAGAACCAGAGATGCCTGGCTGGCTCAGTCAGTAAAGCGTGCAACTCTTGATCTCGGGTTTGTGAGTTCAAGCCCCATACTGGGCATGGAACCTACTTAAAATTAAATAAAAATTTTTAAAAAATTAAAAAAAAAGAAATGGAAAACAAACAAACAAAAATAGAACACAAAACTGATCAACACCTCAACCAAAAATGAGAAAAATGATTAAAGGATTACACAAAGTGAAAATCTAAAAAGAATGGTGAGGATGCTTTTGTTTACAAATAACAGAAATAAACTCTGGCTGCTTTAAGTAATAAAGGGGACTTGATAGAACAATAATGGCAGAATGATAGCCAGCCAGTTCACCCTAGGATGTGTGTATGTGTTTGTGATCGGTTGGTGTTCATGCTGTACCTTTTGTTAAATATTTTGGCCACCAGCTCTGGACACTGGAACTCCTCATAGACTCCAAGGGCAAGACACAGCCAGCTCTCAGAAATGGACTAGAACCTGTGTATCATACATGGTAATTTTGGCAACAAGCAACAGAAAACTCTGACTCAAACTGGCTTATAACAGTGGCTGGCAAATGACAACTTGTAGGTTGGACACTGTCTTACAGGAACACATTCGTGGTTACTCATATATGTATTACGTAGGGCTGCTTTAGAGCTACAATGGCAGAATGGATTAATTGCAACAAAGACTGCATAGACTACAAATCTTAAAATATTTACTATCTGGCCCTTTAAGAAAAAGTTTGGTGACCCCTGACTTCTATAATAGGCCATTTATTATCTAATATAGTTGATTCAGTCCAGGGTGGGCTCAAAAATGCCATCAAAGCCTCAGGATTTTTAGAATTCTTTTTGCTGCCATCTTCCGTATTGCCTTCATCCCAGGATGGTCACCCTCATGGTGGCAAGAGAACAACAATGGCAATTAGGATTATGTGCTTCCTTGTTCATCTCCAGCAAGAGGAAGAGTAACTACCCCCTTCCCTGGATATAGAATACAAATTTTTAATCAGATTGGGTCAATCAATTCAGGATGTATGCCCATCACTAGATCAATACAGTTGCCAGACGAGGGCCATGCACATGTTGTCTTAGACCAGTTTGCAACCCCCTCTAAGAATGGGTGGATCCAGAATGTGATCAGCATTGCTTAGAAGAGAGAACGTAGAGAGTAGATGTTAAGTAAGCAAGCAACAGGCATTGGTCAACTATGGGGAGCCTAGGAATCTTCCCATCCCTCCACCTCTATGTCTCTGCTTCCCTCTTTGACCCTGATTCACTGTTCTTTCTCATCAAGCCTCTTTCTTCTACTTCTCCCAAAACATGGTGGAAAATAAAGCTGTCAGTGGCTCAGATATTTAGTATTATGGTCTTATAACTGAAAGAAACAGATCTCTTTTTCTCCATCTTATTTTTTAGTTCCTGGAGAAAGATTTTGATTGGCCCAGCCTGGGTCAGAGGAGTATCTTTCAATCAAAGGTGAGATCATGTTCTGGAATTGGAAACTCTCACTATAACCAAGTGGACAGTGGTAGAGAGTGGGTCAGGTCTGGAAAACAGTGTTGTGAAGATGAGCCAACAGGTGTGTGCTACAGTATGTTCATTTCTTTATGTCAGATTAAATAATCCAATACTTTCTATTATAGGTGACCCCCAAAAAACAGACCCCAAAGAGCAGTCATTTAAACAGGATAGTTTTTCTTTCTTTCATACCAAGTGGCAAAAGTAAGCAAGTTGGTATGGCACTTCTATCCACTCATCTGCTGTGTCGCCCTTGTCTTCATGATCCAAGATGGCAGCTGGAGTTCCTTGTTAGTGTGTCCACAGTGGTAGCAACGGGACGGAGGAGGGGATGGGGAAGGGGCAAGAGGTACACAACAACTACCATTTAAGGAAAGCTCCAGAAGTTGCCATATAATACTTTCACCTAGTCCTTTGCAAGGGAAACTGGGAAGTAGCCTTTTTCTTCTGGACAGCTAAATGTCCAGTCTAAAAATCAGAGGTTCTGTTACTATGGAAGAAAAGAGAACACATATTAAGTGACAAATAGCAGAGTGATCATAGTCTCTGCATAGTGATCATTCATTTTTAGAACACACAAGACTTTCAAGCTAAAAGGGTTTACTTTGAACTCTGAAAGGGAAAAAAACAGTCATCATTAAGGAATTTAAAGGAGAGTTTAATAATACAATTCGTGTCTTTTACTCCCATAATTAGAATTTCAGTGCATTAAAGTAACAGAAAAACACACAAAACCCAGCCATTGTTTGCTTACACCGTGTATGGCCTTCAAATAAAGGTAGTGGTGTGTTCTAGTGAAGAACAATCTCCCAGACTATGACAACCCATTCATGTCATTTTAGACAAAATTCTGTGGAATTCTATAGCTGCTGTGGTATAAAAGGAGACAGACTAGCATTCCTTCAATTCAGACTCAGACTTAGAAACACAAAATGCTGAAAAACTATTATTTAAGCCCAAGAACTTCTCCTACTGGCTAAGCTATCAAACTGGAAATGTCCCTAATGACCAGGTGTATTTGCTCAACTAAAAGAAAACTGTTCTCAGTTCTACTTCCTACAGTGATAGCTTGAAAGGCTCCATCAAAGCATTTGTAACTTGCCTGTCAAATTCTGATTGATGGGCCTGTGCTTTTCACAGCCAGTTTGCTATGGAAAGAAGATTCAAACAATATTCTCCATGCTACCCTGGTGACTGCACGAACCTGACTCAGTCCATTTGGATTTAGAAAAAATAGTAAAGCTCAGGTCTCTTACCAGTGAATGAATGGAGAGTAGAGAAAGGGATTTTTTTTAGCACCTGGAAAGTTCCCGCAAAACCAGGCCTTGCTGCAGAGGGTGTGTCAGTGTTCAGGGCAACACCCTTCCTACAGTCAGGGAGTATAAGAGCATGTACTCAAGTATTATTAGGTGACAAGAATAGAACATTATTCTAAGCAATAAAGTGTTATTCAAATTCTACCAAAGTACACAGATGCCGTAACAGGGTAATTATTCTAAGAAAGGGTGTTTAATTTAGAAATTACCTAACCTTTATGGTTTCTATTTTTTATGACATTTGTAATCTAAATTAGCAACAAACCTGTGTCTCTCAAGCTTTTACATCAAACTCCAAACCTGATCTGCAATTTTATTTTAGGATCAGCGATCCATTTACTAGTGCTCAGTCTGTTTCAGAGTTTTAAGGCCAGTCTAGGGCCAGGTAATCTGCAGACAAAGGGTAGAGAAGTAAAATGAATGAGTGCTGTTATTTTCAAACAAGGCAGAAGAGTAATCATTTCACCGTTGGACTCTCTCTTTCGCCCTGTGGTGCTCCTAGAGATCTGGGCAGAAAAGAAAGTCATAGCACAACTGATGTTTGCCAAGTGTTGGGATTTTGGCCTCTTGATGCAAATCAACAAAATAATCAATCTAGTGTTGGTTATACTTAATTAAGTCTTAGATCCTCTGCAAATTCACGTATTAATTCATTATTTTGGCAATAATTTTTTCAAGTACTTGTCCATACCTGGCCCTGTGCTACACTATGGATATACATGCAACAATCAGAAAGGGTCCCATCTCCAAGGGTTCCCACTACCATCCAGTGACAGTGATATTCATTTCAGTTACAGGAATAATCAGCATGTTTATAGAAAAGTGATTAACAGAAAATGATCATAACAATTAGATGGAATTACAAGTAATTTGTTAAATTGTCCAAATTTCCTATAATGTTATCCTATTCCTATAATGGTATTATACTCCTCTAATGCTTTTAATAAAAAATACATCAGAAATTTCAAACCCTAGTGTTAAAAACTGAGTGATGAATTTTGATCAATCAAAGTTACTCTAAGGAATAGAACTGCCACTGTAAATCAGTTGCTTTTTAAAAACAAAAATTAATTGTGTAATCATAATAACAAATTCTATCTATCATATGCATAACAGTTATTACTGCAAATCCACTTAAGGCTTCCCTGGAGTAGAGAGAAGGGCATGGGTGAAAACTAGAGAACAAAATAGCTTATACTGTTCTAGGCCTTCTGATGAAAATGACGGTGAGATGATTGACCCCTTTTTAACCTCTTTGCTAAGCATGTGTCACTTAGTAAGGGCCCATGATGTCAATGGTTGGGCTTACCAGAAAACACTCTTGAGCAGCCTCAAAAATTTTGTCATTAGCACATGTAGTCCACCTTATATTACCAAGAAAAGTACTTCCTAAAATGTCTCAGAGAGGGAAGTATTCATATAAACACGTAACAGCTCTGTTGGTCATCAGACCTAGACCGATGGTGTCGATGGTTTTACCCACAAACCAACTTGCTGTCAGAATCCTACCCACTTTCAGCTGAGGATGCAGGTCACATGCATTCAAGGCCCCTAACAGTGCTATGAATACCAGGAGGATGATCCAGACAGGGCTATGAGTATTATTCATGAAAGACGGTATAGGACAACTATTGAGTTGTTTTGAGCAGGAAACCTGATGAATTCAACCCTTCAACTAACTGCCTTTCTGATGCCTTCAGAGCAGAAATACCCTGGTTATTTGAGTATTTATTTATTTATTTATTTACTTATTTAAGATTTTATTTCTTTGACAGAGAGAGAGAGCGAGAGTAGGAACACAAGCAGGGGGAGTGGGAGAGGGAGAAGCAGGCCTCCTGCCGAGCAGGGAGCCCGATGTGGGACTTGATCCCAGGACCCCGGGATCATGACCTGAGCCCAAGGCAGATGCTTAACGACTGAGCCACCCAGGCGCCCGGTTATTTGAGTATTTAAAAGGAGGCTTTACCACAAAAGAAGGGATGGCAGGACAAGATGCTTATCAAGTTCTTCAAAAGCAACAATTGAAGTGAACAAACTGTTGTGGGTGCTTTTACTATATGAATTTGCAAAGTTGTATGCTCATTTCTGTCACCAGGAAGTAGGAGATAAAAATCCCTTTTAAAATCACCGAATCAACACAGATATGATCTTTACAGACTTTTCTCATTTCTGTCACTCCTGTCTCTGAAGATTTGAACTTTTATTCATTCAAAATATTTATTGATTTCCTACCACGTGGCAGGCAATGATCTGGTGCTTAGAATGTATCAGTGAAGGGGTGCCTGGGTGGCTCAGTCGTTAAACGTCTGCCTTCAGCTCAGGTCATGATTCCAGGGTCCTGGGATCGAGTCCCACATCGAGCTCCTTGCTCCGCGGGAAGCCTGCTTCTCCCTCTCCCACTCCTCCTGCTTGTGTTCCCTCTCTGTGTGTCTCTCTGTGAAAAAATAAATAAAATCTTAAAAAAAAGAATGTATCAGTGAAGAAAACAAACAGGGATCTGTGTCCTTATGGAAATTACATTCTAAGTAGCAAGCAGAAAATAAACTATAAACACAATAAGTAATTCCACTAGACATTAGAAAGGATAAGTGTTATGGAAAAGGAAATATTAGACCAGGGTAAGAGGCTCAGGAGTGTTAGGTATGGAGAAGGAAGGCAAATCCAGTGTAAATAGGTGGCAGGGTGGGGCCCATTGAGAAGGCAACAACTGAGCGAACGTGTGAAGGTGAGGGTGTGGGCCGGGTGGCTGTCCAGGGAAAGCATTCCAGGCTGAGGGAACAAACATGCCTGGGTATTTGAGGAACAGCAAGGAGACCAGAGACCACTCCAGTATGGCTGGAGTGGAATGAGTGAAGGTGAAGTTAGCAGGAGTTGAGGCCAGAGAGGTGATGGGGGAGCAGGTCTCTGGGGGTACATAGACCTTTGTAAGGATTTACATTTACTCTGAGTGAAATAGGACATCATTGTGAGGTTTTGAGCAGGGGAGTGACATGATCTGATTTGCATTTTTTAGTATCTGACTTAATTCTTGCAGCTAGACTGTCATAGAAGTGAGGGGCAAGGGTAGAAGCAGGGAGGCTGGTTAAGAAGAGATTGCAGCAATCCAAGAGAGAGGTGACAGTGGCTCAGACCAGGGAAGTAGCAGTAGAGGTGGTGAAAAGTGCTTGGATTCCAGATATATTGAAGTAGGAACCAACAAGATTTGGATGTGAGGAAAGAAAGAGAGTAGATGTTAGTTGAATTAATCATTGTTGGATCAGTCAAGGATGACTCTCAAGTGTTTGGTCTGAACTATTAGGGATAGAGTCGCCACCATCGGAGGGGGTGGAGCAGGCTTTAAAAGAAGAATGAAAGTTCAAGTTTGGACTTGTTAAGTTTCATACATCGAGTAGGCAATTGGATAAAGGTCTGGAGTTTAGGAGAGAAGTCTGAGCTGGAGATACACATTTGGCAGCTTATAGATAATATTTAAGGCCATGAAATGGGGTAAGATCACCAAGGGAGTGAGCAAGGAAGAGAAGAGGCCCAAGGAGAAAGCCCAGGGGCCCTCCAAGATTACTTAGTCAGAGAGAGGAAGAGGGAGCAGCGAGGAGACTGAAAAGGAATGCCCAGTGAGGAGGAGGAAAACCAAGAAAGGGTGTATCCTGGAAGCCAAGTGAAGACACTGTTTCAAAGAAGAGGGAGTAGTCAGCTCTGTCAAATGCTCCTGACACACATCTAAGTTGTGGACCGAGAACTGACCTATGGGAAGCATAGGTTACTGGTATCTTTGGAGAGAGCAGTTTCAATGGAGTGTTCATGGGAGAAACACCTGTTTAGAGCGAGTTCAAGAGGTGAGAAGAAGAGAGAAATTAGAGGCAGCAAATATAAATAACCCTTTAGAAAAATTTTGCTTAGAAGAGAACAAAGAAATGGGGCTATAGCCCTATTTTTCTTAAATGTTTTCTTCTTGTGTTAATATAAAAAACTACACAAGAAACAACACGTGTTGGCGAAGATGTGGAACCAAAGAAATCCTTGTGTACTATTGGTGGGAATGCAAACTTGTGTGGCCACCGTGGAAAACAATATGGAGGTTCCTCAAAAAATTAAAAATAGAACTACCATATGATCCAGTAATTCCACTGCTGAGTATTTACCCAAAGAATATGAAAACACTAATTTGAAATATGAGCCCCTATGCTTATTACAGCATTATTTACAATGCCAAATTATGGAAGCAGCCCAAGTATCTATTGACAGATGAATGGATAAAGATGTGGCATAAATGTATATATATGTATGGAATGTAATGGAATATTACTCAGCCATAAAAAAAGAATGAAATCTTGCCATTTGCAACAACATGGATGGATCTAGAGAGTATAATCCTGAGTGAAATAAGCCAGTCAGAGAAAGACAAAAACCATATAATTTCACTTATATGTGGAATTTAAGAAACAAAAAAACCCTGAACAAAATAAAAAGGAGACAAACCAAAAAAAAAACCAGACTCTTAACTATAGAGAACAAACTGATGGTTACCAGAAGGGTTGTGGGGGGGGGGATGGGTGAAATAGGTGTTGGGGATTAAGAGTACATTTATCGTGATGAGCACTGAGTAATGCATCGAATTGTTGAATCATTATACTGTACACCTGAAACTAATATAACACTATATGTTAACTATACTGGAATTAAAATTTTTTAAATAAATAAAAACAGCATGAAAAATTAATAATTACCAAATGAATGCCCTGTTGTTGTTGTTGTTTTTTAAGCAGACAAATGTGTCCTAAACACAGTTATTTACTATGGAGTTATTTAACAAACTGTTAGTACTGTGTTCTGTACAAGATCATTTCAGAGATTACAAAATCACCTCCACTATAAAAGATTCTTTATGAGAAGAGATCTTCTCCAACTGATATATGTTTTGGTGTTTCTTACTCCCATCCCTTCTCAAAATGCTACCATTCATCTGAGATGGAGTACTGCAGTGAAGCAGGAGAAAAGCTCTCTTTGTTACCAGACCTAAGACCTTGGTAAAGTCTCCTTGCATCCAATGCCTTACTTCTAATTGTACAAGCGAAAAGGGAGTGAGTTGGTGTGCGGGCACTGTGGGTGTTGCAAAGATGGGGGAGGGGAGAAATAGTATCTTCGATGTCAGATCTTACTCTGGTAACCAATTTTGCCTGCAATATTGATGTTTTGTTTTAATAACTAAGACTAATTTCAAACCCAAAGGGCTCTGTCTGCACACACATATGCATGCGTGCGTGCGTGCGTGTGTGTGTGTATTTTAAATGTTTCCTTTCTTTTGGAGGGATAAGAACAGCAGGAATTCTTTGCTGTTCTGCTCTTTACCACCTTCAAACTATTGTCACTGTCTAAGCCATATATTATGATACCTAAGTCACAGCCAATATTCTGAGACTCATTTTTAAAAACCTGATTTAATTAGGGAGCTTTGAAAGCATCCTCAGAAAGAGAAGATAATATGAATATTGCATCCACGATCATAGGTAAAGATCATCTCTAAGTAAAAGGAATATTTTTATCTTATATCTTTTCACTAAAGTGAATCATTCAACTCACCTTGCTAGGTAAGCAGTTTCATTTTATAAGAATAAATGTTGAAACAATATTTACTATCTTAAGAGAAGAATTTATAGCAAATGGCAATTTTTAAAACTACTGCTAACTACTAAAGTTTCAGAATTGCAGGTGTCCTAAAATACTATGAGGTTAGTGTTGCCATCATTCCTATGCCAGAAACTTTCCCGCAGGGTGACGGAAAGCACTAGCACTGGGGACCCCAATGACTTTGATGACCCGCGCAGGGGCAGTGAAGGAGTGGGTTCCCCCTCCTGAGTCCACCTGGGCACTGTGGAGGCCGGCAAAGGGCAGGGTTTTTATCTAGGAGAAAGTGACTCCCATGGTGGAGGGTCTGGCAAGACAGAACATCAGGAGGATACAGGGCCTTGTATTCCCATGCAGTGCAAATGCTATGGGGCAACTAGGACTCCATGCAGTGGAAGCTCCAGTTCATGGAGTGCTACATGCTCAGGTCATGGTGACCTGCAAAGGTGGAGAAGTTCCGGGACCAGCCAGCCTGGTGCTGCTGCATTACAACAACAAAACCAACGACTTGATGGATGTCAGGAGCAAGTATGAGGATGAGCACATAAACCACATTACTTCCATGATCAAAAATATAAAGGGGTTCCTCTCTCTCATTCATTGGGGAATGAGAAATTTTGCCTACAGGGCCACCAGGTATGGGAGAAGGAATCTCTTGAAAAGAATGGAATGTCTTATCTTTTAAGCAAAACTAAGAAAAGACGAAATCGAGAATTGCAGTAAGTTTAAATAATACGTTGGTTGCTACTGGATGCTTGGCTCCATTATGCATTTTAATCCCTAGAAATGGAAACCGAAGAAAGTGGCGCTAAATCTTAGGTGAGGGCTAACACAAGATTTGTCTAGAGCCCAAATTTCATGTAATGAGAGCTTGTTTTGACTCTATGGATCTCCCTCGTCTCCCCAAGCCAGAGCCCTCTGAGCTACCAGATTGCTGGTGGTTAGACGGATAGCAATGGCTGGCAGCTTCCCTTAATGTGCCACTGGTCTGGTGCAGTTTGAGGAGGGGTAACTGTGTTTGTTGCCAACCTCCCGTATCCCAGCAGTATACCACCACACCATTTTCCATTGGCCAGGAAGCAACAGCCATGAGGTTATATCTAATGTGAAGAGAAAGAATATTTGGGTGGTATTTTTGTTTTGCTTGGTTTTATACTAATATTCAAGGGCCTGAAATTGATTAAGATGTGGAGCTAAGGGAGGAGTGGTCAAGATTAGAGCTTTGAGAGACGCCTGATGGATGTGCCTTTCTCGCCACTAAGGCACGGCTATGCTTTTTTTGAGGTTCCTGCTCCTCACATCTTTTAGCCTGGCCCCCACATGATACATGAAGGGCACAAGTCACATGGGTTTGGGAAGTGGAGCTTCTCTCTCGCCCACTGCCATGAGGGCCGCTGAGCCTGTCTTCCTCTGCTATTCTGCAGGAGAATGGTGGGAAGGGCAGTGACACTTTGCCCTTGAAAAGAAAGGGGATTTGAATTCTAATACGTATCAATGTCTGGGAAAGCACAGTATAAGTTGGATTCTTGGCTGCTTAATTAGGAAGAGTTGTAAAGTACTGAATTTGGCAAGACCTGTGTTTTTTGTTTTTTCCCAAGCAAATGGAATGAGAATCTAAACGGGGCAAGCATTGCTTACTTAGCCCCCTGAAATCGCAGAGCCCCTGTGAAGATGCCCTGGTAACAATGACCATAAGGAAGCTATGGATCCCTCAGCCCAAAGGAGGGGCAGCATTCCCTTTACCAAATACCACTTCCTGTCAGCCCAGAGGCCTCTGGGCCATGCCATTATCCTTCCTCAGCACTGGCATCATGCTGATTAGGATCTTGTTCCCTTTCTACTACCTATTACTTACAATAATAACATAGCCTGTATGTTTGATGTTTCAAGCCTATGCTATATTTTCCTAGTGATTAAAAAATAAATAAGGTTTACTACCTCCTCCCCCAGTAAAGCCCCAACTAGGAATCAGTCCAGTATTTGAATCCCAGCCCCTCCGTTTACTAGCTAGGTAGCTTTGGGCCAATTATTAACCAGCCAGGTCATGGTTTCCTCGCTGGTAAAGTAAATAGGAATCATTTTGCCTAACTTCATAGGTAAGGAGCAAGTCATTTAATGCAGGTAAATCACTTGGTAACCAGTAAGCTTTCAACCGTTGGTGGCTATCAGAGTTCACTATTTGGATGAAGAGGATATGGTTAGGAGTCCTCCTAGATAGATCTAGCACAGGAGGATCTGCAGCAAAGTGTGCAGTGGGTAAGGAGAGTCGATGCAGCAGGTGCATCTCCTGTTCCTTGGGAACTCCCAGGAACTGCCACATCAGTCCCAGTGCTGCCCCCAACACGCTCACCTGTGCTAGTAACTTTTCTGGTGGAACTGAAAATACATGGAGAACTTTGCGAGAAAGTCAACTGTGGCTAACTGTAACTAATTATCTATTCCCCTGAGAACCCCATACTACAAGAACACACACACACCGATCTGGCTTCAGAGCAATCAAGAGTCAAAAGGTAGGGCAACCCTAGAACACTATTTTCCCTGGGCTAGAGCAGAGTCAGAGATATTTTGGGACCTATCTTCATGGTAATTATTTCTAAGAACCTTGATAAAATGTACAAAGCTAGATTAGGAAGTAGCAACATGAAAGCGGTGGTTGGAGAGAAGGGTTCTCTAAGAGAAAGAACTAATTAATTGGTTTGACTGGAGCTTCTTTTATATATTGATTCCTACTACTCCTTGGTCAGCACCTCCTTCCAGGTGATGAGAAAATGGTGAACATAGAGCAAAAGGACCTGGCAGGTGCACAGAGCTAAGCTAACAAACATCCTTACTGTCCCCAAAAATATTTTCACCCCTTGTTTCTTGGGGACTGCTTCTTCTCGGGGTCCTTCCCACTACTTTCCTGGTAATAGCACCTAAGAGGCTATGAAACAAATCCCAAATCTGGGTGAAATTTATAGCTGAAAGAATATAGTCATAGGCTTTGGGGTGACACAGAATTGGGCCTCTCCTAATACCAGCCCAGAAAATCGGCTAAGTTGCCTAACCTCTCAGAGCCTTGGTTTGCTCATCTGCTAAATGAGTCTTAATAAGGTCTGCTTCTCTGGGGTTGTTGCCAGAATCAAATGAGAAATGTATACAAAGCCCCCAATCCTGTGCATGATACACAGAAAGCACTCAGGAAGTGGTAGGGCATTATCATTAAGTAAAAAGAGTAATGATTCTTTAATGGCTTTTTTTAACATGGGAGTTTCTGTCCATCTCAAATACAGGATGATAAACCAGTCATTGATAGAGTTTGTGATTATGCTGTCCAACCCCAGTTCCTGTGGAATGCTGAGTGTAATCAGCCTGAAGCCCTCAGCCAGGTCCCTGGGCCTGATCTTTAAATCCAGCATCACTATGGCAAAGAACTGGAGGAGGGGAGAACAGCACCACTGCATCAGATATGCCCTCCCTCCCTTTTTTCCTAAAGCCTGTTTGCTCCCTTCTCTTGATAACTCTTCAGTTCCCAGGGAGCAAAGACTCTTGGGAAACAGGAAGTAGCAAAAAGCCTGTGAGAAAATCCCCAGATGAAGATCAGCAATAATCTCTCCAGACAACAGTTTGGTCAGAGGAGGGAAATTCCCCACCAGCCCTCAAAAACAGTCCCTCAAGAAAGCTTAGCGAAGGTTAGTTTGGGAAATCCCCTCAGAGGCAACAGAACAGAAACGGAAATCTGCTTCTTGAGAGAAAGCTGAACAGAGTAAGACAATCAGTGGCTGCCTGGGGAGCGCTCTGGGTAAAGCCACGCTGCTGCTCCTGCCCACCTTCCTCCCTTTCGTCCTGATCCTGAGGGTAACTCCGAAGGTTCCCAGTTGCCAGAGTCACTTGATACCCACTCTCCTCCAGGCTCCCAACGCAGGGGAATTGATGGCACAGTTCTTAGCCTCTTGACATGGGCTGCTGCTAAGCCAGGTTCACTTCCAGTTAGGACCTTCTGTAAGCCCTCCCTCCCTTCCTTCTCCCCTCCCCGCCCCCCACCACGGTAGACCATCAAGCCACGGTTGTCATACTGCAAGTTTCCCATCAGGTTTTACTGAGTTCTAATCTGACTGTGACCTTGGGGTCACATTTCTGAGCTGCTGCTAAGCTCCAGGAGGCAGGGAGAAATCCTTCCCACAGGGAAGGGGAAAAAAAAAATCACATAAACCTCGTTCTATGAAGGGCAGAGAATGGAATATCCACTGCTGCGCCGTAGCAGAGAAAGTATATAAACACTGTAAGAAGGGGATCTGGGGAGGGGGCTGGGGAACTGTTGGCTCCATGACTCCCCCATCTCTACATGCAGCTGAGGCCCAGGTCAACCAGCTCTCCACAAATCATTCCCTTCCCATAGGACTTCTATATGGTGTGTTTTTTGTTTGTTTGTTTGATCTGTGGCTTAAAATGACCACTTTAGGAAGATGACAAAAATGAGATTTTAGTAAAAGAGAGAGGAAAGTAGTCTCCTTCGTGACAGCTGAAATTTCCTTTACTGAATACTTACCCAAAATAGCTATCAAATTTTGGTAAAAAGAAGTTTTTAAAGGAGAAAGTACCCTGGGTTTCAAGTCCTATAAAATATTGTGTTCTATTAGACTGTGTGCCCTTTTCCATAGTCAGAACCAATCACTGTGTGATTCACAATTACAGATTGTACTTTCAAATATTTTTTGACTCCTAGAGAACAACCCTGCCAGAAATCATTTTCCTGGTATCTTCAAACAAACATGGTTCTTACTCACTTCAATTCATGTGGCTTTGTTAAGATTCTCTTTCCAAAAGTTGTAAACATTCTCAGCCACCTACTTTTCCCCATGCTTGGAGTGAGCCAGAAAACTCCAGACTCGGGTTTGCGTGTTTCTAAGCAATTAGAATAGTCTTTAAATTCATTCGATAGGGGCGCCTGGGTGGCTCAGTCTTTAAGCATCTGCCTTTGACTCAGGTCATGATCCCAGGGTCCTGGGATCGAGCCCCGCATCGGGCTCCCTGCTCCGCGGGAAGCCTGCTTCTCCCTCTCCGGCTCCCCCTGCTTGTGTTCCCTCTCTTGCTGTGTCTCTCTCTGTCAAATAAATAAATAAAATCTTTAAAAATATAAACTCATTCTATATACACAAATAATAATTATAATAGTTACATTCAAATGACTATCAAAGTCTCCTGTGCTTGCAAATTCTAGATAGATCATCAACATGCCCTCAATAGGTATTATTCCATTTTTCATTTGAGAGCCTAGGAGGTATTCAATTCACAGTTCTAACAAGACCAGGGAATATTTCCTGATTTCAGGGGGAAATTTTCATGTGCTCTCAACTCTACTGTAGTTATGAATGTGAAATCAATTAAGTGATGATGCACATCAGCAAAAAAAAAAAGAAAAGAAAAAAGAAAAACAGCCCTTTAGTGCAGGCACAAATGAAACAGATTCCAACATGGGTCTGAGAGTAATAAATAAACTAATAAAAAAGGAAAGCATGGAGCAACTTTGATGGAAGTAAGCTGTTTGCCTTTGCCCTGGAAAGTTTATAGTGTTTTAAACAATTGTAAACATGTCAGTATACATGGATACTGTTTCCATAGCAGCATAGCAACAGTTAAGAGTTTCTCCAAACATACCCAAAAGGAAACTAAAAATAGCTTGTCTTCAATATCAAAATACATACATATACATATTCAGACAACAGTACACATAATGATGTGTAATTAGAAGTTCTGCAGACACCAACCTTTCACAAAAGCACATTGCAGGTAGTTTTAAAAAACAATGAGTTCGGTATCTTTAGAAATGGGGTGGAGACCAAAGAGTCCAAAGGAGGGAAAGGCAGATGCCAACTTGAATTCTAAGATCAGAGGCTCTTGACCCTAAATGCCTCCAACCATTGCTTTGCTGGCTTCACCTGACATATCCCTTGCTGCCAAGGGCCCTCGCATCCTGTTCACCTCAGGCTCCTACCATTATAAGAGTTGAGGGTATGATACATGGTCTTAGCTCCATGTATCGCAGTGTTCTCTCATCTTCTTAAGTGTTCTAGCCAATGTTCT
Source organism: Mirounga leonina (assembly GCF_011800145.1). Lineage (NCBI taxonomy): Eukaryota > Metazoa > Chordata > Mammalia > Carnivora > Phocidae > Mirounga > Mirounga leonina. The sequence continues at coordinate 49,629,822 of NW_023270305.1, forward strand.
CCATCCTCCTGATGGGAGGGTGAACAGTATTTGCATTTTTAAAAATAACGGAAACCCAAATGCCACACTTTTCCAATGAACTTACCTCACCTGACAAACAGTGACAGAAATAGTGATTCTGAGATGAAGACAGCATGTCAGTACATTTTTGGGGCCTTCACCGTCTGTGCTTTTTATTTATAGCCAAGTATTACAAGTAATTCAAAAACATCATCTAGCGGCGGGGCACCTGGGTGGCTCTGTCAGTTAAGCGTCTGCCTTCGGCTCAGGTCATGATCCCAGGGTCCTGGGATCGAGCCCCGCATCGGGCTCCCTGCTCAGTGGGGAGCCTTCTTCTCCCTCTTCCCCTGCTCGTGCTCTCTCTCTTTCAAATAAATAAATAAAATATTAAAAAAAAAAAGCATCATCTAGTGGGAAATATTATTGTAGGGTATATATAACTTATCACACAAACTTGGACACTTTTTAGAGTGGGAGGGGGCTATTTATAATTACACTGGGGAAACAGATGTAAACCAAGACAGACCAGGCAGGTCCAGATGAACAGTGGGTCCTACAATGTCACATACCAGTATAAGTGTCTTGAGGGCAGGGATGATGTTTTAGTTACTTTTGTATCTTCAGCAGCAATTGTCGTGCTTTACACTTAGAAAGAATGCAATAAATGATTGTTAGATTAAGAAATTCTATAATTAGGTTATGTTTTTGTAAAACTTTTAGAAGTACTTACATGTAATACTACAGTAAAACATGAACGTATTTCTTTTTTTCAGTCCACAGACCATGTGTTGAGGTTAAATAAAATCCCACGGAGCACTACAGGGTGAATCTTACTTCATCATCTAATCTTCTCCTTAAAAGTAAAGAGGATAAAAATGGGGAAGCAAAATATATCTCCGAGTCACAAAGAAAATAAGTCTATCAGTCTGAGGTGGTGTATGAAAGCACTAGAAAAGGGTTGGAGTATGAATGCAGAGAAGAAGCAATTTCATAATTTCTACAATGGTTATTATCCTGGTTTCATTTTCTCTGCCAGGAATGTTGATCCCTGGGGAGAAATGGAGATCAAGTATTGGATGAGTACACTCCAGCTGGGAAGAATGCTATTTGTCTTTCATGATGAGGAGTTGAGAAGAGTACTAGCCATTGGTGAACTCCCAGGAGCGAAGGTCAGAGCTCTTTACTTTGTGCCCAGATCTCCCAGCAGCACAGGGAATGTCTTACGCAAGTCCCTTTCCCATCTGATGGACTGCCAGTTCTTGGTTTATAAGCTGCATCAAAGGATTGCCATGGGAAGTAATCATACATTCAAGAGAAGCACTTAGCAGCCCTCCTCTGAGAAGCACTATAAATCTCCCTACCCCTCCGTGGAGAGGCAGCAGAGCTTGGCAGGTGGTGTGGTCTGTCAGGATCTGACTCTGCAGCTCTGGTGTTTGTTTGGGTTTGCAAGACAGATCACCCTACAAGGTGTTGCATCAACTTTCTGGGCCCCGATTTCATCTTTTAAAGAAGGAAAATAATAATTGTACCTGTGTAAAGGGTTGTTTGTGAGGATTAAATGATATGCATGTGAAACACCTAGAACGTGAATGTGAGCTATTATTCTTTGTTAGGCAAGGGAACTATTGGAGACAAATTTTTAATTAAAGGCAAAAATTATGCTTTTATGTTTCCAACCCCAAATCAACCCAAATGGGTTTACCTAATGCCAGAAGGAAGCTGCCTGGCCAAGGTATCTCTCATCCCCCTCCCCAGAATTTAATTGCTTATCACTCTAACATCAAGGGAGCTTTGCATTTATTATTATTATTATTCATTAAATTTCATTAGATCCAAGCCAGTTTATGGGCTGGGCTGTAGCTAGCCACTCCATTTCAGGGAAAGCTGAAAACCTGCACTAAAGGAATAATATCTCTATTGAAATATCTAACTCAGAGGTTAGGAAAGCTCCAGAGAAGTGAGGGGTTTTTTTCACAGAATTATGTAAGGCTTTATATTTAATGCATTTCTGGTGTCTGAGCGGGGGGAGGGGGTGGGAAATAGGCCCTTTATAAATATCAAATCATGTTGTTGTCTATTAAGAGTGTGCCAGTTGGTTACATAGAGCCAAATTCTGTTCAGTTTGATAATTACTGAATATGACATTCATAGAGGTTCTTTTTTAATTCTGGGAATAAGAAATCCAAAAACTCATTAAATTATGAAATGTTTCAACCCTATTATCCTAATATAATCACCCCATGGGCTACACTGCCACAGGAAGTCTTTGGGACAGCTCCTGGTGTTTAGAAAGTCTCAACAACAGGGATTCAATTCATATAAAAGCCACCACAGTGTGGTTTTAAAAAGGAAACACCTGATTTAGGGTTATAGTTAATGATTCTAAGGAAAGATACAGTTACTCACACCCAACACAGAGTCTTCTGTCCAACAAATCCACACTGGTGTTCAAAGAGAAGGACCCCAAAAAAAAATCTGTTTAAGAATATTTGGGGGCAGGAGAATTGGCCACAACATCTGTCAGTTCCTTTTGAGTAGTAATAGTAATAGTAATAATTCATTTACCTAGTTATATTGCCATTTCTTCCTTAGCCACGTTCAAGGAAATCTAATTATTTCTCACAAAATAGGAGTTTCTAATGAAACTGTTATTATTCAACACATTTAATAAACAATAAAGGTCTACATAGTACCTAGATTTTGTCTTTAGGAACCCTGTCTTCATGTCCTGCTTGAAATGTCCCTGCACTAATGAATGGAACTAGCATGGTAGAGAGAAAGTACTTGGGACAGGGAGTCAGAATTCTGTGACTTATAGCTACATACTTGAGCAAGTCATTCTGGCAGTGAAATGTTGGACATTCACATGGTCTCAAAAAATCACCCCATAAAGTACTTCTTTATTACAAAGGGGAAAGATACCTGCATAATGGACACCATCCTAGCCCAATGATCAAACGCCATGGTCAGTAATGGGCAAACTGACATTATGTGACCTCACCCCATGCCCATGGCAGATGGTTCTCAGCATGGTTTCCCAGGAAGTCAGGGCACAGCCTCACAATCTTTCTCAAGACTGATGGCCTCCTCCTAGAGAAGAAGTTCGAGAACCTAACATGGTGCCAATGTCATCCCACTTCGGCCTGCAAATAATAAACACAGCAAAAAGTAGTACCACTTCTAACAGTCACGAGGGCCTCCAGGACATCTCCCAGTTGGCTCTGTAGAGGTAGAGGTCCTCGGTAGAGGAAGCATTGTAAATCCCAGGGCCTTACGGATAATATAGTCAAGATGGCTTTACTGACTGAAGAGAAAAGAAACTGTGTGTGTGTTTGTTTTTAAGCCAAAAGCAAAACCAAACCAAAACAAACAAACAAAAACAAAAGCAAAAAAATGAGCTGCCAAGTGAGACACAATCTATTCAATATCACAGATTATTTGTGATAACTGTTCTCATTTTTGAGGCTACTTTGCTGACAAGGATCATGTTCCCATATCCTACAGAAAGAAAATTTGCTGTGGGAAAAGTGGGTTCTGCTCAGTCCATTCAGGTTTCAAAATTGTCCTCCAAAATTAAAGCTTAAAACGTACTCATTTGAATACTCCCAATGGTGGCAAGTGGACACCCTTTAATGCTGAATTTGTGCTTAGGTGTCACTTTTCCCATCTAACAAATTGGTTTCTTCTTGTTACTTCTCAGCTCAGCTCCTTATCTGTTTCCGTTTTACCATTTATCCCAACTGGCAAGTGTTTTTTAAATTTGTTTGTCAGCATGTTGTTATGGGGGTGGTTTTGTTCTGTCTTTTCAATTATATCAACTCCAACAGAGCAGGGACTGTTTCTGTCTTGTGCATCACTGAATCCTCAACTTCTAACACACAGCCTGGCACACGGGGCAGTCAGTGGATATTTACTGAATAAATGAATCAATAGATGAATGAATAACTGAGCAGAGCTGATTTTTTTTTAATATCTCAAGTTATTTGGCATTAAGTCTATGGAGGAGAAAAAGAAGTAATCAACTTTCTGTGAAATGGCTAAAAATTGAGGTGAAACACTAAATAGTTTTACGTGATTCCCAAACCCTACCCCTGCTTCTAAAGGCAACTCTAAAATAAAAAGTTCCAAAATGCTTTGAGCAATAGTGTCGTTGCTAGAATAAGTATATGTCTCCCAGTGTGACTCCTTGAAGGATAATACTAATTTGAATGTATAAATTGTGTCATTTTTTTTTTAGTTGTGTCTGTTTTTAAAGCAAGTTTTATTCATTGCCTCAGAGTTCTGCATGCCCCAAATATCTTACATAACACATGGAGAGGAATGTTCTCACTATAACCCTTACTTTAGAAAACTCTCTGGTTGTCAGCTGAAGCCCATGAACAAAGTGTTCTTTCAGTGCCGAGCAGGACCACAGCTGAATAGCAGATCAGATTAACCAATGCCACCATAGATGTAATGACATCCTTAGAAACACGAGAGTCCTCACTGAAAGAACAAAGATCAATATTTCGTTTCTTATATTCCTTCTGGGCATTCCATCACATTTATGGCCTCCTGTTCTGCCACTTCCCTCACTTCTAGCTCCATATTGCTCTTCTGGGAAAATGAAAAGGTCAGACTAGAAATAATAGTCATACAAATATAAAAGCACTTTCAACAAAACGTAAAGTTAGATCACACAATATTTGTGCTTTGTTAACACCAAGGTTTGCCTTTTTTTTCCTAAATACATTTTTTGCTGATATATTTTCAAACCTTTCAATGTACTTTCAGTACAAGCCAGGTGGACTTTACTCTTGATTAACTCTCAGGTGAAAGGAAGAAGCAAAAGTTATACCTAATTATTTTATATCCATTTTATTCACGGAACCCCGCAATCCTAAGCATTGCAATTAAACTCCTGGCCTCAACCATTCCCAGATATAGACTTTATACACTGCTGCCAAAGTTCCAACTCACGCAATACACCAACCTCCTAACTTTCACACGTTTAATTTAATTTTTTACATGGGCTGAAAACATTCTTTTATTGAAAAACTATATCCAGACATATAAAAACTGTGTATTTATTATTAACACCTTTCATTTATGTGACTTTAAACACCTCTCATTTATGTGACTTTACATAGTGTCATCTATGAACGGTGCTGCAAACACATCTTTAAAAGAAATAACACTGCACTTATTCATATCCAGTACTACCATCCTTATAAACATCTGGCATGAATGTTTAGATAGTGTTAATTTAATTTTTCAATAGAACAAAAAACTAAGACTAGTTTTGGAATAATAGGCTTAAACCATCCATCAAAACATTTGAGTTTGGAACTGATGGTGCCGGTGGCCCAGGTGGTCAGAGGGGACTGAAAGCTTTAACTCTCTAATCACGTGGTAGCCTCCACTGGCAGCCAGCCTCCATCTTTAGGTAGGATCCAGAAGGCACATCATTAACATAACAAAAGACACCTTTGTTGTTCTCATCACTTAGGAAATTCTAGGGGTTTTAGGAACTGTGAGCTAGAACCATGGGCAAAGACCAAATATATGTGACAAATATATTTTGGTCATCCAAATGACCAAATATATATTTCTTATAAATCACAATGTTATACAACATTTCCATTAATATCACCAAGAGGCTGCCAGGGTAAAAATGGAAGTTATCTGCCAAACAGAATATATTTAATGCATGACCCATATCACCTGAGCAAGTCTACAACCAGAGGATGATGAGACAGGGCCAACCAGATTTTCAAAAGACCTGAGTAGCACATAGCACTGAGTGTGACAAGACTTCCCATCCCACATTCCTGTGGCCAATGTGGTGGAGAGCATGGAGAACGGCAGAGCTAATGGTTGCAACCTACTGCCTTCTACAACTCAGTCAGACATCACCGTGGGCCTTCTTGTTCTCTGGATTGTGACTAATCATTTTTATGCCTTCATTATTTTCCACAAATTTATCATTTGTGAAAATAAATTCCCTGGTCATGATAATGAGATAAACAAAAATGACAGACTTTTTTTCAACCTACTGGAGCATATTTCATTTTTTTTTCTTATGACACAATCCATTTTTATGTTTTTAAATTACTCACTTCTCAGGAGCCTAACCATCCTGTTGAGCAAGAGAGAGAGAGGGTACCTTGCCTGAGGTGCCCAGGCATTAGCTGATTAGGCCTCTGGGCAATGGTACCGTAGCTTTGTCACAAGGTTTCCTTTCCATCTCTTCCCACAATGCCCTGTCCCCACACACCAGCCCAGCACGCCTGTCTCTGAGGGCCTTGGGTCTCCAAAATGATCCCTTTTTTTTTTTTTTTAAGCCTCATACAAAGAGGCCAGCAATGTGAAGGGTCCAGCCTCATGCAAAAATGAGAAGCTGAAATGTTCCTTTGTTTCTATGCCATCTGCCCCCTCTCATATCCCTCTCCTCTGACATTCCAACAAGGAGGAGGAACAGGCAGAGGGAGATGGTCCTGGGTTTGCAGGAACATAGGAATCTTTATGGGATCATCTCTTTCTTTGGGCCTCAACCTACCTCTTCGGAGTCTGCCAAAATTTTCAATTGGCAGGAGGAGTCAGATAGCTCAGTGGAGCCAGAAGGTGATCCCACTAGCTTAATGATTTGTTATCCAATTCGTGTTTGGAAATTAATTTATTGGTTTGCAATTTCACCTGATTGTGAACTGTCAATTAATATTTAATAAGACTTTTAATTCCATTAGAGTATTTCATGTTTAACCATACTTTAAAAGAATGTTTTATACCTTGTTCAGTGTTCCCCACTCTCCAGTTTTCCACACACTCAGTTCTTTCAATTTCAGAGTATATTAATTAGGGTAACACTAATGCTATACTAGATAACTATCAAAATGTCAGTGGGTTAGTACAATATACTGGGCAGCCTTTGCTAGGGTCTTCTTCCGTGACAAACAATCCCCAAATCAACAGCAAAGGCTTATTTTTTGCTCATGGTGTATGTTGACTATGTGTTAGTTGCAGCCCTGCCCCCATATGTCTTCTTCATCTGGAACCCAGACTGAAGGCCTGTAGCCTGAAGGAGCAGCTTCTACGTGAAGCTTGCTGTTCTCAGGGCAGGACAAAGAATAATAGTGGAGTCATGCCACCGCTCTTGATGCTTCTGCTCACGTGTGGTCTATATCAATTCTGCTGACATTTCACTAGCCAAAACAAGTCATATGGCCAAGTCCAATATCAATGAACAGGAAGTACAACCTTTCTCCGGGGAAACTCGCCACCACAGACCCCTGCTGTACAGCAGCAGATAGTTGGGAATAGTAGTACAATCTATCAAACAGTAGAATTTTGTTTCTCACTCACATGACAGTTCAGTACAAGTGTTCCTGGTTTGTAGGCAGCTTTCCTCCTTGTGATCATTCAGACTCAGACTATTTCCATCACGTGGTTCCACCATGTGTATCCAGCCAGCAGATGGGGAAGAAAGAATGGGAAGAAGCTCGACTCACTTTTTAAAAGCCTGGGCCTACAAGAGACACATATCCCTTCTGTCACATTTATTGGTGACCACCTGGATGCAAGGAGTCAGAAAGATGGTGCACACTGAAAAATGTAGCCTCTGCCTGAACAGCCACCTCCCACAACAACTCCACTAGGGAAGGAAGAGGATGAATTTTTGGTGATCTCTTCACCATTCCTGCCACACAAAATTTCAAGCTCCCTATCCTGGATGTGCTTAGGCTTTATTTCTAGACCCACTTATGCTGAAATTGGAATGGCCAAAAAATATTCAGGATCTCATGGTTTGGTTTTATTTTTGTTGTTGTTATTAATACAGATCTTACTCAAATAACAAAGCATCAGCTACTTAGAAAATTGCTGTGTTCCTTTTCTAAGATAGATGTTTATCCTATCTATCATGTTCCAAAGACCAGTATAGAATTTTATGTTTTGATAGTTCAGAAGGAAAATATTAGTAATGATTTTCACAGGTTGCCTGCTAATTTTCCATCATCACTTTGGGGTAACACAACCACTAACATAGTTGTGTTTGTCTCCAAACCCCTGAATTTGCACATGCAATCACTCAGTTGCTTACCTACCCAAGTGAAAAGAATACTGATTGGTTATTTACGAGACTGGTGAGTAGGAAGAGGGGCCTCACAAAATCAGGGATGCAAATATATAGACTAAATTGAAAATTGGCCTCAGTGACCACAAATACCTAGCTAAAGTAGTTGCTTTTGCAGTCAACCGATAACCTCTTTATCACTAAATCCCCCAACTAACTGCCACTCACTCTCTAATGAGCCCTCTACTTTGGCCTTCTCCAAACCTAATGGTAACCCAGATGCACAAGATATTGGCCCAGAGTTCTTTGCAGACATAGTCCAGGACTCCCAGAGAACTTTGTTTTTACCTCTTTAACAGCATAGTCACATTCTGTCTTGTACCTTAATGGTTTGTATACAACCCTTCCATCTCCTTCTAGATAACAAGCTCCTTGAAAACAGGATCCACACCATGTTTATCTTCCTGTTTCCCACAACACTTACCTGGCACATAATCAATCCTTAATTCTTATTTGTTGATGTGAATTAGGTCAAGTTCCAGATTAATCCAGGCCCAAACCTGCAACTGAGACCACATTCAGATGGTGTTCCCACTAATTTGGCTGCTGGGCACCCACATTGCATTTGCTAGGTTGAGGGCCTTCAGGCTGCTCATATCCTCATACCCACTTCTGTCTTCCTTTTCTTTTTTTTTTTTTTAAAGATTTTATTTATTTGACAGAGAGAGATACAGCGAGAGAGAGAACACAAGCAGGGGGAGTGGGAGAGGGAGAAGCAGGCTTCCCATGGAGCGGGGAGCCCGATGCGGGACTCGATCCCAGAACCCTGGGACCATGACCTGAGCCAAAGGCAGATGCTTAACGACTGAGCCACCCAGGCGCCCCCTGTCTTCCTTTTCAACAAAGGTGCTGATGTCACTGAATTTTGCCTCTACAGCTTCATGTGCTAAGAAGAAGAACTTGAGAAGGAACGGGAAATCTCTGTCCAGACCTCACCCTTAGCTTCCTTTTTTCCTTTCTTGGTTTCCATTTTAGTCATGTGACAAACATAGGAAAATGTTTTGGAGTTCTCACTATAAGGCTTCTGAAAACGTAGAGAAACCTCCTAAACCTCTGGGCCTCCTTTGTGGTCTCTCCTTACCCTTACATTCAGAAGCCAGAAAGGTCATCCTGTTTCCTTCAATTCTTTAGAAAATTGGAATTTAAACCCAAACAGACCTTTCCAACTTCTCTACTGTGAGACTTTACACATCTCACTAGTATCTGTGAAGAAACCAGAATCCAATGTCACAACAAAGGAAAGGGAAGGAACCATGGGAGGCAGCAATGACGTGATGGAAAGAACCATCTAGGCAGGAATGAAAGGACTTTGGGTTTGATCTCTGGCTCTTTTCTTTTTCATCTGGCTGACCCTGGACAAACCATATCACCCTTCTGGATCTCACTCCTCAGTATATAATGCGCAAGCTCATTAGGATACCTCTACAGTCCTTTCTGGGCTAGGAAGTAGGAGACACTAACTAGGCAGGTGATGGCCATTATACTGGACCCACCATCTCCAGTCTACCAGAGGTGTGGTTTTCAATCCAAGCATCTGCCATCTGCCTTTTTGCATGTTGGCTGCCAACCCATCACCTGGGCTAGATGTAAAATCTTATCCAGTGAATTAAGTGACATTTCTCCCATTTTCCATTTAGAAGAAGCACAAAAATACACATCCCACCCCAATAAAACAGATTTTCATTTTTTAAAAAATGTGACTAGTGGAACAATACCTTCCCAGCACCACCACCTGATAATATCTCTCCAACTGTTTACTCCAGATGGAACGATAACAAGGCCTAAACTTCCTCTCTTCTGTATTGAGCTCAAAAGTAAATAATGGTCCCAAGTAAAGAAAAAGCTTTAATTTCTGAGCTCTAGTTGGAGCAGGGGGTTCTGTTGTTTGGCAGGATGTTCTAGTGAGCTTCTCACGATAGGAGTTAGGGCATTATCTGGCAACAGGAGAAAGGAACTGAAAGTGTTCTGCATAGAAAATGTAAAATTCTATCTCCCTTGTGGGCACAGGGATTTGGGCATATATGTTGTATTTAGAAGGGAAACAGGGCTGGGGATGGTTCTTGCTCTTAATTTGAATTTGGGCTACTCAGTCTCTGACAATTGCTGTGCCCGCATTTATGTATGTGTTTGTGGTGTGTGTGTGTGTGTTGTGGCGGGGGAGGGGTAGAAAGGAGATGCTCTCCTGTTCATACACCCAGAGCCTGCAGGCAGAATAGAAAACGTCCGTACATCCCAGCAGTGAAGACACTGTGGAGAGAGCCTTTCCTGGAGGGCCAGGACCTGCTATTGACCGTCCTATGGAAGTTCCGACGGGGCTATTCCTTTTTTTTTTTTTTAAGATTTTATTTATTTGACAGAGAGAGAGAGAGATAGCGAGAGCAGGAACACAAGCAGGGGGAGTGGGAGAGGGAGAAGCAGGCTTCCCACTGAGCAGGGAGCCCGATGCGGGGCTCGATCCCAGGATCCTGGGATCATGATCTGAGCTGAAGGCAGACACTTAACGACTGAGCCACCCAGGTGCCCCTACGGGGCTATTCTTAACTGAATAACTCACACCTTGGGAAATGCTGTTGTGGCATCATTAGACTACCCGGTCAGACAAAAGGAAGCATCTGGTAGTGAGTTTAAATTGAATTTCCCCCTTTGGCAGAAAGTTTCACCCGAGGCCAGCTGGTAGAGAAACTAAGAAGGAGAACACAGGATTATTGATTTCTTAGGTGGTGTTACTGTTTCTCTTTCCATCTCATACCTTTTAGACCTGAGGGGGAGACATGGGAATGGGTTTTCCTAAAAAGAGGAGGGTCAGGGAAAAGCTGGACTAAGCACTGGCAAAACCGAAGAATGGGCCCCTCTCAGAGAGAGGAGACAAGAAGAGTCTTTGAAACGCTAGAGCAAGGTGAAGAACTAAAGTGCGCCTACAAAGAAAACTTATGGACAATTTAAATTGCTTCAGTGATTTTACCTTACTCTGCTAGAACATGCATTTTCAGCAGGGGTGGTATCACCCCAAGGGGGCAAAATTGGTCCTTGGTAGATATAAAATCTTGGTATAAAATCTTAGATATCACAGTGGTTTGTGGCCCTCTAAAAGGCTACAGTAAATAAACAGATATACAGTGTATTGTGGTGTTTAAATTTCATGGGCAGGGATGAGGGATGGGATGGGGTGTAAGTAAGAGGAAAAAAAAGGTCTAAAAAGTCTCCTTAGGGGGTAATAAAGCGCTAAGGAACGGAGTACTAGAACAATCATACTTACCTTCAGTTTCACATTATCCACTTCTGTTGGTAATTCCCTCTAGTCACTTCTGTCCGTCCATTAAAAAACACACAAGTCTTGTATTAGAGGAGGTGTGGGGAGATAGGCCCCCTTCACGTGGGCTCCCAGTAGGGGCCACATAGAGGGAGCAGCAAGAGGCCAGGGATTCCACTGGGGACAGGCAGTGATAGAAGCAACAGCCCAAGGCAGAGATAAACACTGGTGGGGAGGGCGGGGAGAATATCGTGGGACAATTCAGGAGCTGACAGGAGGCCAATCGCCTTTGTTGTTCTCAAAGTATGGTCCCAAGATGGGTAACGTCAGCAATCACCCGCAACTTGTTAGAAATGCAAATTCAAATTCTCAGTCCTGCTCTAGACCCGTGAAACAGAAACTCTGGAGGTGGGGCCCAGCCACCTGTTTTAACAAGTCCTCCAAGTGATCTATAGTGAGTCAAATTTGAGAGCCCCTGAGCTAGAGGCAGGTGACCCAAGAGAGTGGAGCCATCCTTTAGGTGATAGAAGGAAGTACAAAGTGGGGCCTCAGTAAATGAAAATGTCCTACTCTCTAGTTTTTAGTCATCTTTTAAAATTTTCTTTCAGATCTGATTAATGTAAACATTGCTCATTTTCATAGGCAAGGAAAACAACTCGACAGTCATATTTGCTGAGTACAAAATGGAGGGAAGTCTACACGAAGCTGGCTAATTAAGGCCTCGTAAGTAATCAAGGCAAGCAAGTCAGGGACAATAAATCTCAGACGTGGCTGGTTCTGCTATCTTCACTGATCACCCAAACTGAATGATCAGCAATTGCTTCTTTATTTTTTGCTATGTGGACATTGACAAAATGTTCATAAAGTATTCCTAATTCATAGCAGAAAGATTAAGGTATTTGCTCAAATCTCTACGTTGGGAAACTAAGTTGCCTATTCAGGATCACACCATCACTGATGGGCAAGATCCAAGCTCCAAGATTCTGAGTCTAAACTTGCGAAGTATCAAGTTCAATTTTTTCTTTCCCTTTTAATTCTTTCCTTCTTTATGAACTATAGCAATTTAATGTATAACTTTAATTTGCTCTATTTATGAAACATTCATAATATTTGTCCTGTAAAATATTGCCTTTTTAATAAGAGGTAAATTAAGGTTGAATGCAAACAATCTGGTAACAACAGACTTGAATTTGGCTCATTTTGCTCCTTAGGCCCCTGCATATTGTATGAGCTTGCAAAACCCTGTATTAAAACCCAGGTTCGTGATGATGCTTTTTCTCAGTTAACTTCCATCAGGGACCTACTAATCACAGACTAATTATAGAAGAAACTCTAAAGAATAAGGACTTTCCACCAGCCACTCCAGTATTAGTCCCTCCCCCAGGTTACACTATGAAGGTAGACTCCAGCGAAAATACACCAAGGATTTTTTTTCTTTAAAAATTTGTTTGCTGTGATTAATGTTTAGGATATAAAAATTATGCCTCCACGTTATTCCTGGTTTACATCTAAAATGACCTTGTATCAAGTGTTTTGATTCCCATGGTAAGGAGGTAGTCAGGATTAACCTAGAAGGTTATTGGCTTCCCCTGCACCCCAGGATTTAAATTTACATTTACACCCAGGATTTCTTTTTTATATTGTTATTCCCCTTTCTCCTACTGGGCCAGGTGACATATCACTTTTACAATAACTTCTCCCCTGTGTTTCTCAAAGGCTCATCCTGGCCTAGATCACACACTGAATTTCAGATCTGTGCAGTTATCTGAAAGCTCACAGCATCCTTCTTCTCGTGGGCTTTTAATCAGATACTGTTATACCTGGGTACAGAGGTCTGCCTCAAGCCAGCGCTCACCCCCAAGCCCCAGATGCAGACTGACCAACGACCTAATGAGAATGTATTCCTGCAGAAGAAAAGAACCCCTCTTGAGATGTGCACTCTTTTGTGAAGTTCTTTAATTGCCTTTTTTTTTGAACAAGTGAGACAGTGAGTCACTAAATGTTCTATTATCAAATGAGTACAGATGTAAGGAAAGCCTTTTTTTGCATTCTTTTTGTTATTTGTAACACTGAATTAGCCAGCTAATACACACTTAATAGCAGGTGTAATCCTCCTTAAGGACATTTCTTAAGGATCGCCAACCTCAAGGTGTACCTGATTTTATTCAAACTATGAAGTGATGATATCCAGTGGAACCTCTATGTTCCCAAATAGGTGCCTTGGTACAAACTGTAGATAAACAAGTCAAACCACATCATAAAAGTACGTTTAGCTACAGATAATAAGAGCTAACATTTATTGACCTTTTTGGTTTTTGTTTTTTTGGCCAAGGAACAGACCTATATGTTTTCCATGTATGAATTTGCACTTCTTAACATCCTGATGACAGGTGCTCTCATTATCCCCACTTTACAAATGAGGACAGTGAAGCCCAGAAAGGTTAACTTACACAAGGTCACACTGCTGGGGGGTGGCCAAGCCAACTCACAAGAGCTCTAATATGCCACTTGCAAAGATCTCCCCCACCCTCACTCTTCCTTCACTCCCTCCCACTAGTCCTCCTTCCCACCCCTACCCCATGCATTTTATACTGTGGGGTTAGCCTGGAGCCCCAGTTGCCTCCAAGCTCATTTGTCTCCCCAAATCCTACGTTCCTGGTTAGCCACATCCCTGCCCCTGGCTGGAGTCACGCAGAAAGTCTGAACATCTGACACACATTGGTCATGCCTCCTCCCTTTGGGGACTAATTTCACACTGTGCTTAGTGATGCATACAAGAGCATTATCTCCTGCTGCAAGCAGCAGTCCCTAGGGTATCGTGTACCCTGCCCAAGGCTAAAATTGGGGAAACTGAGGCACGCTAACAGTGCAGGAGCAACTTAATTCCTCAAATGCTTGGCAGATGAGGTAAAGATGAGATGGATATCTTCGGACTCATGTTTCAATCTGGTGGCTCATCTACCACACTGCCCCTCCCCTCAAGCCTTTCTCCCCTGAGGACTTCTTGGTGGGGAGTTGCCCAGCCCACAGCCAAGCCAAAGCAGACTGGCAGAGCACTGCCAGGGCACCACACCATTTCTAATAAAGGCAAGTGACTACTGCTCCTTCCTCTCTCCCCTTATATGAGTGCCCAGTGGATACGGGGTATCTGACCTGTGTGTCCTACCTTAAGGACCCTGAAGTATTATTAATTATCGTTAGCTGACAAAGCCGACAGGATAAAAAAGAAAAGAGCCTGTCCATGAATAGTAAACATGTCATCCTCCTCTGCACCCCACCCCACCAAATACTTGTGTCAAAAGCAGCTGGAGACCACAATTGTTCCATTCAACATTTGTCCACTTGAGACCATCTTGGGGTCTGCCTTATCTCTGCCAGCATCCGAACTCATGGGGAGTGTTAGGATGGGTCCATACTAGAATGGGTTTATCTTTGCCACATATGACTTGGACCATATTGAGGTTATCCTCCAAAACTTATTTGAGGAATGTGTACTCTAACATCCAGGAGTTTTAGAGCCTACTTAGGGAGAGCTTTAACACTAGGATGAAGCACAAAGCCGGGCTCCTGGTAAGGCTGAACTGTGGCATGAATAGTTTCTCTTCATTCCACAGTCAACACAGATTTATGGCATCTGCCAGGTGCCAGGCCCTGGGCCTGCAGAGGTGAGGACTACAGACAACGTTTCCTGTCCTGATGAGACTTTACGATGGCTTGTTCTGGGAGGATTCTTGGACATCAACTATTTACTTTCAAAAGATTCAGTGGGAATTATTTTAATTTAAGAAATACTCATGACAGCTGGTTTGGGGGCAACTTTTCCAAACATGCTGTAACAAAATTGGCAATTTTAGCTAAATCACACCCTGTTCTTCAGACACTTGACTTGCATTTTTCTTTACTACAGTAAATTTGTGTTCGGAACATGGAAACTTGTAGGGACCAGCCACTCCGGCTCAACCTTCAAGACAGCTTTTCAGGCTAGGCTTCATTTTCTAGAAGAACAAATCCTTGAACTATTTTCATTGAAAAAGGACAGTAACTGACAGGACTGACTGGACAGGTAGGCCATTAGTGACCACTGGTGAAATGAAGGGAAGTCTGCTCCCCTAACCGCCACTCTTCCCTGCCTCCCCCTCCACACACAGAAGCCTGTGCAATGGGAACTCCTTCATGTAAAAAAGGTAGGTCAGATAGAGTCAGTGTAGGTAATAACAACCTGGGGACTCCCCTAGAACCAATGCCTACCTCTGGGGAGAGAATGAGCACATATCCTGATGAAAGCAGTCAGTGTGGGTTTTATAGCAGATTGAAAGCACAATCAATAAAGCTCAGGGGCTTCAGGGTATCTGCAGACTTGAATTTTGAGGCAGTATCTCATCCCTCTGGTCACTCATGAAGATCTTACATGTAGGCTCAGGAAGGGATATGTGTCAGTATTTGTAGATGAGATAAAAACACTCAATACTGCATGGACCCCAGAGTTCTCCATGGCTCCATATAACACACGTCCCCGGAATGCTCCATAGGTATGTTATGTAGTGATTTCTATTAATTAAATGTGTTATAATTTTGATGAAGCCCTGCCCCTAGCCTAATTCAGATGCTCTCAGGCACATCGGGTAAAGGGTGGGGGGAAGCATAGAGCTCAGCCATCTGGCAGCATTCCATAAAACTGGACAGATTTACCATAAAATATGGCACTGGGGCAAGTGGTAGATACAACTTCATACCCTTTTGAGGATGATAGAGTGTATTTCCCTTAGATTCTGCCTGGATATTTTGCCAGGATCAGGATGTTTTGGAGAGGCATTGCCACCCTGACTCCAAACCCCAAATTAAAATTACAGCAAGTAAAATTAGAGAGTGTCACGTGCTACTTTAATTCTGAGCTGCTGTTCTTTAGTGGCTCCTCATTTAAGAGTACATAATTATTTTCAAATTATCATTTATCCTTTCATGGTTAAATTAGATTATCAGCTAGAACTTTCAGGGAGATTGGAATTCCACATGCAAACTAGGTTCTTCTGATCACTATTTATGCTCCTTTTGCTTGGCTTTATTTCCTGAACCTTCAGATCATCTGTTTCACAGATAACCATCCTATGACACTGGGGAATATTCAAATGGAAACGATCGGCACTATTTCATATGGCATGTATGTAAAAGACATAGTTTGTCTATAACAGAAACTTAGCATTCAGTAGCAGTATAGGCTTCCAAGAATATTAAAATATTTCTTTAAGGCAATGTAATTCACGTGACCTCTAACTTCTTAATTATACCCAGGTGTGTGCATGAGTTTTTTTGTGTGTGTGTTTTCTACACGTTATTTTAATAAAAGAGAAAGAAGCTCTTCAGAGGGTCTCCGCCTTTATACATGGAGACAAAATGACTTAGAAACTCCCTGGATATCCTCTGATCAACTGTTCTCCTTGCAATTTTGACAGCTATAATGCTTCTTAAAACACCAGGCTCCTGATTTTCTTCTTTCTTTCTAAAGAGAAACTGTGATTTTATTTACATATACAGTCAGTATGATAATTTTCTAAATGTGTTTCTACCAACCCTGCTTGATCTCTGTAGTGTCAACTGACAAAATCTATCCCTTTCATAGGGCCAAACAGCTTTCAGATCCCAGGTCAGTGGTCACTTCTTTGGGGGAAATCAGAAGACTTTAAAGAAGTGGAAAAGCCTGGATTTCCTCACAGAAATTGGCCTCAAGGGACGATCTTACAACCTTCATGTTTTCCTAATTCCCACCAGCTCTGTGATCATTTGATTGGTGTTCATCTACTCCATGGGACGTTATAAACTCCATGAGGGTAGAGTCTGGGTTAGTTTTATGCACCATTATATCCCTAGTGCCTGAAACAAAGAGCTCAAAAAATATTTGTAGAATTAATGAATGTAAAAATATATATATATATATATGTGTGTGTGCATTGATAAATAAGTGAAGTAAAGAAATTGCTCAAAGAGGCTTTATCCGTAATACTTTATAACCTCACTCTCCATTCAGTAGCCACTAGCCACACGTGGCTATTTAAATTTAACCTTAAATTAATTAAAATTAATAAAACTAAAAATCCAGTTCCTCAGTCCCACTAGCCACATTTCCAACACTCAGTAGTCACACACAACTAGTGGCTATTGGATAGCACAGATTATATTTGACAGCGCCGATTACAGAGCATTTCCATCATTGTACAAAGTTCTAATGGACAGCACAGCTCAAGGAAAGCTAAAATTCTAGTCCAAGAGGAGTATTATTCTTCCAGGCTCAATCAGCTCATTATTATTGCTGCTATCACTAACATTAACTGGGTGACTTAGACCCCTTTCCTATAAAACTGTTCTCCACTTGATGATTGAGCATAATCTTCACCTCTTTTTCTTCTGAATGATCGACAAACCATTTGGCTGCTTTGATTTGTAAGAGTCCAAGCACCTAAGTGGTTCTATATACTTTCCCAAGTACCCAAAAGAATCCTTGAAATTGAGAAAATCCACTGTTCTGAAAGTGCATTTATTATACGGGGCAGGTATCTATGTGCTATACTGAGAATAAGAATGGGAAAGATCTAGTGTGCTCTAGAAGTCATCATTAGTCTACAAGGAATTTGGATTTGTATTAATTTACTTAATTATGTTAAGTGCATGATTGCACGCATTCTGAAATTGTAATTATGTGTTAAACTGGTATAGCCTTCCAAATGAATAATATTCAGTATGTTTACCGAGATTTTTTTTTATTTCCACAATTAAGCATTTTTAAAAACGTAAGACTGTACTTACAGCCATCTTATCCCATACACTATAAGCAAATATTTTGTCTCTGAGACCAGAGACTAGAAAGTTGCCAGGGGGTAGGATAACAAAACTATAACATTTATAATTAATTAAAAGTAATAATTTGATTTAAGTACCCATACAAACAAAAGCATCTTTAGTGATGATACAAATGCTAGAAAGAAGGTAAGAGACTGGTGAAGATGATATGATGTTCAGATTCAGGGACACAAACCAGGAAACCGAGCACACTGGGAGAAATATGCAAATTTCTAGGAAGCTTTGTCTCTTGTAATAAAAAACCAGGTTCTATGCCTTATTTTAGCAAGCTAGACTCTATATAGTCCCATTTTTGTCCATCTCTATTAAAAAGGTGGTCTCCAATAAATACTATGGTTACCTTAACTACACCCACATGTTTTAAATTATATATCACAAACTTTTGTCAATCTGCATCGTAAATTACCAAAACCAGCTTTTGAACCAAATACATTTTACCACACCATCATTATCATGTCCCAGGTTTCAGTGACAGTTAATACGTTCAATGAATACTAGCACTCTTTTTGACAGACAACAACCTCAATGCCAAACATGCTTGTCAACATAGCTAAAACACTATCATTTATTGTATTCTGATAACTTCAAATTTTCATACCACAGGTGTTCCAAACCATAGGAAATCAAATATTTCCCTAATACCACACTTTAATGCTTCAAGCCCTACAAACTGAAAAGTACACAATTAACTTTTTTCTAGGCACATTTGTGGGGATTGCACCTGTGCCTACCTGTGAACAGCCTCAGATTCTCTGCTTCACTCTTAGCCTTTATGTCTCAGGACTTTTTGTTTACAAAATGCATGTCACGTTTGGCAAAGATGAAATTGTATGGTTCCACCACTGGGCTTTTAAGCAACTCAGATCTTGTTTCTTAGAAGGTAAACCTAGGAGCTGTGAGAATGCCACACAGCAAGTTTATCAATAAAGAACTTTAAAGAATGGGTTTGGAGGTGAGAGGCCAGATGAGTAGAAAAAAGAATTGAGAGGATTCATGCCCCTCATCTCTGCTGATTTCCATGTGGAATTCCAAGACCAGCCCACTCCTTAGAAATCTGTCTTAATAACTGTTATTTTGCAGGAATTAGACACTCAATGTCTTCTAGCTTAAGGGATGTAATATTTGATGAGTGAAGTAAGGCTACTTGACAGATAAGGAGGGATGAGTGGGAACTGTGATAAGCCCCACCCAAAAACATTTAAATTTTTTTAAAAGTACATAAAAGATAGCACAAGCCCATTGAGTACAATCTATGGAGGTGCATATTTGAAGTTTCTACTTGAGCATAGGGCAGAAACCAGAGTTCCTTGCTGGACTTTGCATTCCAATAAAAGTCACAAGGCCATGCTTTAAAAGGGGCCAGAGAGTCCATTTAGAACAAGTTTTTCAAGTTTTAGGTTGTAAAATTATATCTGATTACAAACTAACTTTAACCTTTCTTCACCTTTTCTCCATCTCTCAAATCCCTCAAGCTTCGGTTGGCTTGATCAAAGCTGCTTCACCCAACACAGCCACATCCCAAGTCCTTTCTGACCACTGGTGTTGTAATCCATATCATGGAGAGCAGATTTAGAATTTGCCCCAATTTTGTGTGAAACAATAACAACAGAAAGGGAATTCTGAGATCCTTTGCCAGTTTTGAAGGTGCTGTATTCCTGAAGATGATCCTCTGACAGGTGGTATTCCCACTTCTAATGGGAACAGAGTATTTAAAATGGTTGGGCTTACACTATTCCACTGTAAACAAACAGGTACTGTATTCAAATCCTGTGAGATTTGGGGCAAGAAAATAATCTTTCTACTTCAATTTCCTCAACTTTTAATGTGAATGATGATGGTACCTAGCTCATAGTGTTGTTGTCAGCATCCTATGTGTTGATGCATATAAAGGTGCAGTGCATGTCACCTGGTAAGTACTCAATAAATAATATCTATTTTATTGTAACACTTCCCACATCATTTGCTAATAATCCTGAACATTGATGATACAATGCCAATGACAGCGAGAAATCTGGTATAGGGGTTAATTAGAAGATACAACATAAGAGGAAATGAATTGAAAACAAAGGAGAATTTATTTATTGGGTGCTCACAATGTGTCAGATACTATGATAAGTGCTTTCTTTATATGTATTAGGTCTCATCTACTTTTCACAACATGTCCATGGGCTATGAACTTTTAATAACTGCATTTTGAAAATGACTCATATGGTGATTTGTACTACAAAAATCTGGTTAGGTTAGACTTAGGTTTCCCAGAAGCCACTTCCTTGTATGGTTCTGGGTTTGATTTGGCCAAAAGTGCAATTCACATGAGATTTGGAATGCAGAAGTAGAGCAGCAGCTGTTACTCTCTGGAGGTCATCATGGTTAGATGCAGCAGTGGGGACCCAGAGATGCCAGTAGGTTCTCCTCCACTCCACATCCTGCTCTTTGGAGGACCTCTGGCCCTGCTGATGAAATGCAGCATCACCAGATGCTTGCATGCAAAACTTGCAAGGCAGAAGCTCCCCATGGACTTCTTTACAGCTCCCTACTCACAGGCCCATTCCAGCAGCTAGTCATGGCTGTCATCTCAGAGGGACTGATCTTCACTTCCGCAGGGTCTCCCACACCAGCAGTTCTGTTTCCCTAATCAAACCTCGACTGATACAAGGTAGTAGCATCAGGGCAAGATTAAGTAGCTCACCCAAGGTCACTCAGTGCATGATGGAGCCAGAATTGGAAGCCTTCATCTGCCTCCAGAGCCCAGCTCTTCATCACCACTATGCAGCATTGCCTAGAAGGAGGAAGGAGAAGGAAGGGAGGAAAGAAAAGAGGATTATAAATTAGGAGGGAAGGAAACAGAGGTAACATGGCTAGAAGGGGTGAGAAGGAAGCAGGAGGGAAACGATGAGAACTAGATAGTAAGTAATGGGGAGAGGGGGAGGAAAGGGCAGAGGAAAAACATACAAAGGGGGGACAGGGTAGCAGCCTTCCCAGCTCTACTTGCTCTGCCAATATGTCCTCCTCAGCACAAAGAGGGAATTTTAAGCATGGCTAATACATGCCAGAGAACTGCAGTTCTAGTGCTCAGTTGTTAAGGAAGCAAATGCCCTTTTGGTTTTATTCTTCTATTAGAAACTGAATCTAAAGTTTCATAAAGGTTGTTTGTTTTTTGTTTTTTTTTTCCAACAGAGGACCTAATAATGTCTCAAACTACTCACTCTTTTCTTTAGCCTCTGCTATTTAATTTTTTACAACCTTGCATAAGTCATTGGTAAATATCAACTTGTAAGCCAGCAACCTTTGTTAAAGACTGTTCATAAATTGAGAAATCAAATAGTTTTATGCCACAGAACAATGACTAATAATTTAATTACAGATCATCATGTTCAGCTGGGGTGATAATCAATTTAACTATGTCATATTCAACATGAGGGATGTGGCAAACTTTGCACATAATTCCAAAATAGAGGTGTGAAATATCACTTTCCCCTGTGACTACTTGGTTTACCCTAGATATTTACTATGTTTAATATTACAGCTGCCAAGGAGGCATAGAAATTAATTTAAAATCTTGTTGGACTTTATTTTCTACTTTGAAGCAGCTAATACTTTTAAAATACCCTGTTCAGGGTACAGAACGTGCTCTCCAAGTGTCCTGATGTGTATAGAGGTGAGAGGACATTATGCCTGACTTTGAGAACAAATCATCTCGTCCTTGCCATCATCCCGAATGATTGCCCATGCATTGCTCCTGAATTGCATTTTAAGCATTGGTCAGCATGCTTTTGGCAAGACTGTGCCAGGAGAACAGGTTTTATGAGAGGACAGTGATAGAAGATGTGATAATCTTGCCCTAAAACCATCTCTTCTCTCCTTGGGGCCTTGTCCTCCTCTAAGCTCCATGATGTCATAGTCCACTCAAGGGACCAGGTTATAAAGGGACAAGGGGATGCCAAACTTGATTTTACAACTGGTTGCCCTCTTCCTGCCCCAAGATGAGGTTAAGAAGTGCAGGCTTGAATCAACATTTTTTTTTTTTAATGCTGGATTCATTTCACTGGATTTTGGTGAGTTTTGCCTCTTAAAATGTTATCACAACCTCAAAATAACATCAGAAGGCAAATTTCCATTTATTATTTATATAGTATTCATATTATAAACCACTAACATAGGAAGTAATTATCTTATAATTATCATTATCATAAATAATTGTTCATTATTTGCTATCACTGTGAAAAGAAGGGGCAATGTTAGTCCCCTGGAGCTTCTGGGGCTGGGCCTGGAAACCACCTGAACCCATCCAGCTCACCCATTCAGCAGCCATCACCACGTGCAACTGTGCACACCTTCAGTCTTTGTCCTATACCTTTTTGTATGCCCCCTCTCATATCTTTTCTCTTTACTAGTTCTCAGCCTTCCCAGATTCTAGCCTCCTGGGTTACTTCCTTGTCTATCACCTCAGGCATAATTCTGCTGACCACTTCCCTGGTGCTAACCTCTGCCTCTCCCTCTGTTCATAATTTGCATACCCAGTGAGACCATGGGTTCCCACTCCTTACCTCAAACCCTTCCAAGTAGCAACTTCCCAATTCACCCAGCAGCAAGGGGGACTTGAACACAAAGGTAGAAAGCAGAAAGACATGGTGTTCCCTTAGGTAAGCCTCAATTCTGGGGGTAGCTATTAATAGCTTGCTCGAGTCCCTGCACTGGGGCTCTGGAGGATAGTGGGGCCATTGTGGTGTCAACATTATACCTGCACTAAGGTTTCCTCTACCTGAACCCTGGAATACATGACAGGGCAGTGGGGTAGCAGTGGACAGAAAATATGGGGGGATTGCAAAGCAGGGAGATGGACATTCAGAGATCAAGCATGTTTGCCTTGCCTGAGCTTATGATCAGTAAAGTTTTCCTATACCAAGGAGGCAGGGCCCAATAAAGACCCAGCTCTGCTACCTCATTCATAGACTTCAGTCAGACTTTTTCTTACTGGATTCAACTTGTACTCAGCTTCCACATTTGGGTTTGGTCAACTGGCAATGGTTCGAGCTGTATCTCTTGGGTTAGGGTTAGAAGGTGATGGTGATCCTCTATTACAGACATTGATTTGCCTTCTCAGGAACACTTCAAACATGCTTTGTAAAACACACGTGCTGTGTAGCTGGGCAACAGCAATAATCCCACACCCACTCTTGCATGGGACTCTAGGCCTCAGCCCAGTCCAGTTAGCTCCAATCCCCAAGAAAGGGATTTGAGCAACTTTAGAGCAAGTATAGTAAGAGAGAGACGGAAGGAGTTACTAACGTTTATTAAGCCCCTGTTATAAGCCAAGTATTCTTCTAGACATTTTGTTCATAGTATCATGAACATAGCATCGTTTTGTTCATAGTATTTCACGATCCATAATAATTTCCATGAAGTCAGAGAAATTTGCTGTTCTATCTCCAGTGCCCAGAACAGTTCCAGGCTGATAGAAAATTCTCAGAAAATATTTGTTTAACTCACATAGGACACAGATTTTGGTTTCTAAATGCCATTCCCTAATAAAAGGAACCAGGACTCTTCGGAGAGATGGCTGATTTTAGAACTGGAGCAGAGAAAATATAAGATGAGCCTAGAGCATCTTATAGTACCAGAAAGCAAAGAAGTGCTCAAAAACACAAAAGGGTCAAAATATGTCAAAGGGCCACAGGAAACACCCTGAAAGTGCTCCCCATGGACAAAGCTGGAGGAATTTGAACAGCAAAATAAATAACATAGCATTAGATTATTACCTAAAATATAAAACATACATGAGTCCATACTAATATAAATGAATAATAATTAATTAATTAAGAAGAAAAAACAACTCTTCCTTACAAAAGAACTTCAAATATTATATATGGACAGTGCCCCTCCAGGAGGCAGAGCTTAATCCCCCACTCCACACTCCCATCTTGACTGGCTCCAACCTATGTCCAGCCCGGTTCCCAGAGCTCCCCATTCTAGCTAGGCATTTACAGCTTGTCATGACCTTGTCACTGTAGGTATCCCAAGTTAAGACAATCTTAATAACTATTTGCTGCTTAATATAATCAAGTCAAATTCTGCCCCTTTATACACAATTTATATTAAAACATTTGAGTATTTTATACAGTTATCCAAGGGCTCAGAAAATATTTTCTTTTTTGTCTTAAGGTTTGAGTAATAACTTATATTTATTGAAGTCATATGTGTGGGCATATTGTTCACTATAATCCTATAAGTATTATTATCACTCATTTTCACAAATAAGGAAATTGAGAGTCAGTGAGGGTAAAGGACTTCCCTATACAACTAGTAAGTGGTAAAGCCAAAATTTAAACTTATTCTGATTCCTATGCCTATATTTTCCCACTGTGCCATGCTGCCTTACCAAAAAACAAAACAAAACAAAAAAACAAAAACAAAAAACCCTTAAAGTTCTATAGATACAGTATTCCATATGCAAAGCACTGTGAAAACAGGTAGAGCTAAAATTATGTCTACCAACTTTGTTTCAGATTCTACATGTGTGCTGAGCTTATTGTTTCTTGCCTGATGATTTACTTTCTATACTTACCTGACAGAGAAGGTAACAGATGTAGTGTGAGAGCAAAAAAGAAACAAAATGTGTCCTGATGCCAAAGTCAAAATTAACTCTAACAAGAGGGAAAATTTGAAAGAGGAAATTTTCTTTTTGATAGAGTTTAGTTTGGATCGCCCATGCTTCTATAACAATTTATAAATCATAGAATATTTTGGTACTCTACCTTGTTTTTTTTATTGTTTCTTTAATGGAAAGGTTTGCAAATTTTTAAAAAATAGATAGTTTAATGGTTCTCAGTTATTTGGTTTCATGCCTTTCTTTCTCTACCAGGTTCTATGATCTGTGGAGACCACCATGTCTTATTCATCTTTTTAATCCCCACTGCCTGACAAAAAGTAGGGACCCCCAAAATAACGATTGAGTGAAGGAATAAATGAATAAAGGAACAACAAGCAAATTATTATCAAGTCAAAAATAGTCCAAAGGAAGTTGGGCATTCACAGATGAAGTCTTTTCTCTCCAACCAGAGAGTTCTTTCCAGTCCTCTATCAATCCTTTTGATAGGACAGATTTTCTTTCCTCAAGGCTACAGGGTGCTTAAAAAGCAGATTCAAATTCAGTTAACACCCACTGAGAACCTGCTATGTGTCAAGATAGTTCATGTACAATAGCTTATGTAGAACATCTAATAACCATGTAGCTATTATTATCCCCATCTTTCAGATGAGGATGCTTAGGCTCAAAGAAGTTAAATCCTTTGCTGAGGGTCTCACAGCTAATAAGGGGCATGATTGGAAGCTGAACCTGGTCTTAATTAAATTTCAGCACTCCACTCCCCTGCCGTTTCCACACAGTGTACTAACCCAATGCCACGTTTTGGTAGAAATTGTGGCACACCTTTTTCGCAGCTTAACATCTCTGAAATAGGAATGCATTTTATAAATGATAGCCTTTAAAATTCCTTGAAATGTAGTAATGGTTTCTCAAAAAATATTGAATTCACCATCTTTATTCTGTATCATTACCTTTGACCAAAAACTAGTATTAGAGACCTCTATTCTGTTTGTAGTATCAAAAGAAGGCTGAAAGAGCCTAATTGCAGTAATTTAAAGAACTGTAGGAAGACAGATCTGATCAAAATCCTTTTCTGCATTATTTTTTTTTTTGTCACTTAACAATCAGAAATTCTGGGGCGCCTGGGTGGCTCAGTTGGTTAAGCGACTGCCTTCGGCTCAGGTCATGATCCTGGAGTCCCTGGATCGAGTCCCGCATCGGGCTCCCTGCTCGGCAGGGAGCCTGCTTCTCCCTCTGACCCTCCCCCCTCTCATGTGCTCTCTCTCATTCTCTCTCTCTCTAATAAATAAATAAAATCTTTAAAAAAAAATCAGGAATTCTTAGCTTAGTTAATAGCAGTTTAATTCGCTAATTTCCTCTTAACCTCAACTGAGATCACCTCAGAGACAATGAGGGTTTTGACTGGGAGTGGAGTGAAGGGCATTGAGGGAGTTGATACCATTTGAGAGGACAGTGGGGTACTGTGGGAAAGATAAGAAGGTTCCTCAGGGGAATGTTAAACAATAGGGACAGGTTAAGGAGTGGAGTTTAAAATGAAATAAACATTTTAAAGAAGGTAAATAAATACACTCAAAATAGAGACTACCATACATTAATAAGAGTATTTGTAAGAAACTATGGCAGGTAAGCAAAGGAAAGCTGTTATTTCACATTTATGAATAAGTTAACCAAATGCTCAGGATGAAGTGAAATAGTCCCTAATTTATATTTAGACATCAAAACCACTTTAAATCACTGATTATTACATTGCTCTAAAACAACTGTTGCCTTTTGTGCCTATTACCACCAAAAGCACTCTCAAAATTGAATATCTAGGTCTTGATCAAAAGTATATAAGAAGCCAGAGATTGCCTGCATTTGACCCAGAGTCATTGGATCCACTTTTTCTGTCTCATCTGGGAAGATTCATTGATCAACTCAACAAAAATTTTGTCCTGACCCAGAAGTCCCAGGTCAATTTCCAGGTCAAGACCAGTGCATCTGTGCAAGCAGTTCAATGCCCTGTGGGCACAGCAATGGAGTACTCTCCTCTCACTGGCCTAAAGGGTCTATATCCCAGTTTATTGGGTAAGCCAAATGGACTTCAACCCACAGTTCCTTTTCTTTAAGCATGGGTGGCTATGTTTTGTATCTCATGACCCAACATCATGGTTGTTGCTAATTGGACCAGGGGAGGGCATCTAATTCAAGGAAAGCCTATTTGTAGACTACTCAGCAGCCTATGTATTCTGGTTCAAGAGCACTTTTTGATGGTTGCCTAACTTGGACCAACCAAGTTCTCTCTTTGAAAGATGAATGATTTAGGGTTGCAGAGATACAATGATGCAGAGAAAGACAAATGGTCATTGGAAGTGGGAGAAGAAGACGGACACAGAAGAGAGCATAA
Source organism: Mirounga leonina (assembly GCF_011800145.1). Classification (NCBI taxonomy): domain Eukaryota; kingdom Metazoa; phylum Chordata; class Mammalia; order Carnivora; family Phocidae; genus Mirounga; species Mirounga leonina. Next base: position 49,657,027 of record NW_023270305.1, read on the forward strand.
TGAAAGGGAATAGCTAAGTTACTCTAGCGTAGAACAGTAGAGTAGATGTGGGCAACAAGGTTTGTGAACAACGTTCCAGTTCTATTTTCTGAGACAGCAGGCCATGGTTCTTTTTCCTGAGATATTTTGCTTATTCAGATTTATCCTGAGTACTCTTGAGCCCAGTGCTTTGGTCAGAAATGGTTAAGTTTTAACCAAATGGTTAAGGTAATGTAGAACATGAATACCTCAGCAGTTTAACACAATGAAAGGTTATTTCACTTTTTGCAGAATTTGCTCCAGATTTAAAAGACTGTTCAGGGCATATGTTCTTCAAAATTCCAGATTTCTAGCTGAGAACTGATCACTGACTCAAATACTTCTCCCTACATGTGATGTAATACTTCTGCTCCCAGTAATTGGCCAAAGCTTATCACATGGTGCAGTTAATGACTGAGAAATGTGATTTTCCAAGTACTAGGAAGAAGAAAACTAGAAATATGAGTGAGTCAGGTACCTAAATATGGGATACCTTGCTACCATATCTTTAACCTTTTCTTGGTGCCTTATGTTAATCATTTTACCCTTCCTATGCTTCACTGAAACCCATCAGGTAGTGTTACATTCATGTCATTTAACTCACCTTTGATTCACTGTCAGACACACCTAGTCACGCCTCTCTAGTCACTAGCAAATTTGATGCTTCACAATAAATCTAACAAAACTTGTAGCAAGCAGGGACTTGCATTGTCGAGTAGATGCTTTCAGTAGATGCTTTTTTTCCTTCTAAAATAAGAACAGTAGCAGAGAATGATGGATTTTTGCCATGTGCCGGGGAAGGCAGGGGAGTGGGGTGAGACGATAATGAAAGTTACTGAGATCATCTCAGTGGGACCAACTACTGTAATTTATTTCTTTGTAATTCTGTAATTTACTTCTTCTCTAGGAAGAGTAAGTTCAGTCTGAAAAGGAAAAAAGGAGGGGATGGGGCTAAAATTTACTGAGTATCTACTATGTGCCATCATCTCATACAGGTATCACCTAATTTATTTACCACCAAGCAGTATCTATGGGCTAGATATTACTATCATCCAGCTGATAAAATTGAGACATGAAGAGATTATATGATTTGCCCAAAGTCACACAGCTATGATGACTGAGAATTCAATCCAGGCTTCTAAATCCAGATCTTCAAATCCATGCTTCTCACAATTTCATGAAACACAAGCAGCAGCAAACCTCAAATACATCCTGGAAGAAATAATCCAGATTTGGGGGGCTATTGCTAAAGGAAATAAAGTTCAGGAAGGATTGAATTGATTTTAGAAAAATCCCAGAGGATTTTGAAGACGGTGATCTCATGCATTTATATACTCATTCATTTATTCAAAAAGATGTAATAAATGAAGATTAAAAGGAAGTGAAGATAAAAAGACAAAATGGAAAATCCCTGTTCTCAAGTTGCTCACTGTACTTAGGCATAGCCTCACAAGTAAACAAACAATTATGATGATATAGTGGGATAAGAGTTATTGTAGAAATTAGCAAGTGGTGTTGAGGGTCCTAAGTCAGTGTTGCTACTTAGACTCTAAGATGGAGATTTGTGCACAGGAGTCTTGCCTTCAGGATTAATCACCTATAGGGGAAGTGAAAGAAACTGAACTGAACAGAAGAAGAAGTTGGACCATGATGCAGTCACAACAAAGTCCTCAGACCTTTCACAGGAGGATTATTGGGCTAGGATGGCCTGCAAATTGTCCCGACTGGGGCAATAGGACGAGGCCTCTATACTTCTGTATCAACTAGCCATTGCATATGGGCTGCCCATAGGAAGGAAGGCATGACCTTAATCAAGTGGCTCTCTTCAACCAAGGTCAATCTCCAAAATGAAACTTAGCTGAGATGTATCTGTTACTAACACTCTCTGCAGTTAGGAAATGAATGTTTCATTCCTGAGGTCATAGAGGAATCCAAGCAGCACACCATTGGACCCACCATAGCCACCTTCGTGGAAGGTTTTCCAGGGAGGATGGCCCTGGAGCTGAGTCTTAAAGGACAAGTAAGAGTTATCTAGGAGAATGGCACATATGAAGATATGACAGCCTGGGGAGAGTACATTTAGTACATTTAGTTTATCATGCCCTTGGGAACAAATAATGCATAAGGGAAACCAGCAAATGCTGAGGTTTAGACGTAGAGGCCAGATTCTGCAGAACATGACACACTATGCTAAGGAGTTTGATCTTCTTCCTGAAGGCAATGGGAGGGCATTCAAAACTTTTATTCAGGGAGTGATATAATCAGATTTGCTTTGTAAAAAGATCATTCTGACAACAGGTGAAGAATATATCAGATGGGGATGAAACTGAAGAAAGAGAAGCAGACTCATTAGGAAGCTGTGACAGTGATCTCAGAGAGAAGAATACTTGAATTGACAAGTAGCAGTAGCAGTGAGGATAGATAAAAGTGAATATTAAGGATATTGCAGAGATATTAAGTGGGCAAAACTGAGAAAACTCAAGAAATCAATTATGTGTTGTGGGTAGGGAAAATTTTAAAGTCAAGAGTAACTCAGAGGATGGTTCCATGTATTGTTGATATAAATCCAGAGGAAAACATGGTAAGTTCAGTTTTAAACATTTGTGGAGCATTCATGCAGAGATCTCCAGCATGGGGAGCTCCATCTGCCCTCTGGAGCTCAGGAGAGAAGTCTAGTTGATGACAGAGTCAGAGTCCACGTATGGATGACAATAGAAGTTATGGGAATGGAAAAGCGTGTTCTAAAATGTACATAGACACAGAAGAAAAACAGTATGTAAGGTAAAGAGGAGCAAACAAAAAATTGCTAGGAACATAGGAGGAAAATCAGGAGAGAGGGATGTCTTGGAATTGAAAAGAGGGGAGAGTGTTAAGAAGTTCCAAGTGCAGTTGAATGCCACTGAAAGATTTTAAAAAAGACAATTTTCCAGAATATTGAGTAAGTTGGGGGTCACTGGAGACCTTGGCAAGGAACAGTTCAATGACATGGAAAAGACAAAACAAAGACACTAAAGGAAACATGATTGACCTTAAGGATGTTGTGCTAAATGAAATGTCAGTCACCAAAGCACGGATACTGTATGATTCCCCTTACATGAAGTACACAGAGTTGTCAAACTCACAGAGACAGAAAGTAGAATGGTGGTTACCAGGGGCTGCAAGCAGGGAGGAGGAATAGAGAATTACTGTTTAACAGGTATAGAAAGTTCAGTTTGGGAAATGACAAAGTTCTGGAGATGGATGGTGGTGACAGTTGTAGAGCAATGTCAATGTACTTAATGCCACAGAGCTATGCATTTAAAAGTTAAAAAGGGTAAGTTTTATGTTATGTATATTTTACTAAAAGAAAAAAGAGAGAATAAAAAGATTAAATGAGAGATGAGAAAATGTAGGGACTGAATATAGCCCTTTCTCAAGAAGCTTGGTTGGGAAGAGAAGGAGAGAGAGAAGGTAAGAGCTAAATGAGGGTGTAGGGTCCTGGGGGGCATTTTGAGGAGAGAGCCAGTAGAGAGGCTCTCTGGAGATATCAGAGGTGCATCAAAGAGAAGCAGTTCTGTGAGCTGAGCAAGACAGAAAGATGGTGAAATGGGCGCTTGAGAGCAACAGTTGAATCTCATTCTGGTGAACACTGAGAAAGGTGGAGTAACGTAGCAGAAGAATGACTTTTGACCCATGAAGGATGGAAAAGGTCTTGCTCTGCCAAGATGATGAACTTCAGCTGAGAAAATTTAGTAAACCATTAATGCTCTCTTGAGGTTTAAAAATCAATATCTAGTTCATTTGACTGTTTTAAGCAGCTAATAGTGGCCCCACAGTCTTTTACAGATTAAATTGGTCAATCACAAAATATAGTGTGTCATATGCAGTGAATAGACACAATAATAATATTGTGATATGTAAGTTTTTATTTTCCCATTACATGTTGGGTGATGTTTTATTCAATAAAGGGCAAGAACATACACGAACTTTGAAGCTCACTATAATGTCAAAAAAGAGTATTGTCTAAATTTTAAGGAAGAGTATTGTCTGAAAGTTACACTCTTAAATATTTCCCTTTTTCACTAAATTTGTAAAATACTATATACTTTTATAGTATGTTATTTTAAATACCTACAAGAAAATTATATTCAAGTCATGGGTTCCCTTGAGTCACAAAGAAAAAAAAAATAGTAAAGTAAAACAGCAAATTGTTTTCTCCAGAGTGAAAAACAGAGGGGTCTTTTTAGAAGCACCACATTTAATTCATATATTTTTAGTCTGTCTAAATGGTCTGGGCAAATTAGTATCCTACACATCAGAAATAATGCTCAAATATTGCACTGTATTTGTTTCTGTCTAGACATAAAAGTTTATAAATTACAAAGATAGAAATCTTTGATATACCTTTTCGTGAACATACACATACACTTGCAAGTGCTTAGGGAAGATCTGGCTGTTGGCCATGATTATGTGAATCTGCATCATTTCTTAGTTATATGAAGACAGAGCACCAGGTAATCACGTACAAACAGAAATGCTCTCTCACTTCCAGTCCTCTAACGTGAATTGAGTTTTGGGCTCTCTGTGGCAGTTTTTAGCTTTAATCTATATGAATTTGTAGATGGTTATAAGAGCTCTCCTGTTGGGTACATGTGTGTGAACTTGTCATTAAAAAAAACACCTTCAGGGTCACAATATGAGGTGGTAATAATGACACTAAAATAGAACTTTCTGTGCCACTATATGCATTAATCTCAAAAAATAAAGTAAATTTAAAATCTTTATTTGGTAAGAAGTATGTCATAACCATCACAAAGCATGTGTAACACAAGTATGACACAAAAACAAGTATGTCTTCGGAGCCGCCAATATCACACCCATTGTGTGTGCATGGGCATTTGGACATTGAGGCTGCACCACATTAAAAATGAGAGCTCACATTGTCCCCTGAGGTCTGGAACATGTGAACCAATTAAAAGTTGTAAAGAGAAAAAGGAAAGGAAATTAAAAGATTAGTCTTTCTTGAGCTGTCAAGTAGGTGGAGATAAGATTCCCTTTCAACATTTCCTTTTAATAAGCAAGGAATAGATCCGTCCTGTCTTTACACTATTGCTGCTAGAATGCTTCCTCTCCTTTAAAGGGGAAAAAACAGGGCATTGTGTTCTTTTAATGAATCTGCTATCTGAGCCTCATCTAGGTGTGTAAAGGACTGTTCTAGGCCAATTGCTCAGTTGTTGCTTTGACAAGTCCTGTCATACTGATTCAATATTTAAATGATTTCTTAGAAAATAAAATAAGAGAAATGTTTTTAAAAGGAGAAGTATATTCTCTTACATGGCTGAAATGCTGTCCTAATAATAGACGGACTCTTTCCAACTTACAGACTAATCAGTATATATGTGCTATTTGAAGCCTTAAACTGGAAGAAGGAACAGAGCATCTCTGGCATAATAAAACTTCATAAATAGATCTCTCTATGTTGTTATAAACTCAGATCATATTTCATAAAATATCTGAAGCCCATCAGAAGACCTATTCACAATCAGTTACTCTTTATTAATTAAATGCTCTAAGTCTTCAATGAGTGTGGGACCCACCTATAAAAACTCTCTGATGTTCCTAAGTACCATTTAGAAACAAAGCCAAAATAAGATTTTCGTAAAAATATTAGATCGTTACCCTCTATGGTGTCCAAACACTTTGAAACAAAAAATCAAAATGAATGGTTTAGCATGGTTTTTAAATGGAATATTAAAATTGGAACTGTCTTAAAAACTCTACAAAAAGTAGTCATAGCTACACATCCTCCATCTGTGAATTTGCCCAAGAAAATATTTTCCTTTTTCTCCAAGCTACATCCATTTCTTTGATTTTTTTTTAATTAGCAAAAGGGCTTGAACAAAACTAACTTTATGCATAATTATGCTTTTGTCATTGACATAAAGCACCACTTCTGAGTGAACAAATATATATGTCTAAATTAAGTAATTATCTCCCACACAAAGTTTTCTTGCAACCCAAATAAAATGTTAAAGCTATTCAGTAACGAATGGTATTTTTTGTTTTTTGAATGTTGTCTATGATCATTAACCAATTGAAAATTTCTTAATAGCTATTTTTAAATTATTAACATTTTTCATTAAAAATACATCAAACACCTAAGCAGGACATGGGAATTTAAAAGAACATGCAAGTCAATAAAAGTAATGTGCAATAGATGAAAACATGATTTTCTTATACTTCTAGAATACTTTTCATAAATAATTTTTTCAAATGTTCCCATGAATAGACTGGAGAGTGAAATTTTGTAATTAGTGTTTGAGTTATCTGAAAGATACTAGCTAAGCAATAGTTGGCTCATTTTTTTTAAAAGTGGTAATCGAATGTATTGCTCTCAAATTACATTGAATGTAGTTTTTAGCTTTTTTTGTCTTTTTGTAGCTCAGAGAGCACACTATGGATCATGATTATCATCATGAGATCAATCATCAATACAGCACTATAGGGAAAGTATAGGAAATCCAGTTCAACATTGTATGTAAGACATACTGCTCTTTAAAGTAAACCCTTGGTTTATTTGGTGCTGAATACCTGAATTTTAAGTTCAGAGGTCTTTGAAGAACATCTGGTGTCCTATTTTTCTTTTTTTTTTTTAAAGATTTTATTTATTTATTTGAGAGAGAGAATGAGATAGAGAGAGAGAGCATGAGAGGGAAGAGGGTCAGAGGGAGAAGCAGACCCCCCGCCGAGCAGGGAGCCCGATGCGGGACTCGATCCCGGGACTCCAGGATCATGACCTGAGCCGAAGGCAGTCGCTCAACCAACTGAGCCACCCAGGTGCCCTGGTGTCCTATTTTTCTCACAGAAGTATAGAATGGGGATAAATCCAATATTTTACTTTCTTAATAGCTTGAATTCCTGATAAATTAAAATTTCTTATAATTTGTAGAACACATTTTAGATACTGTATGATTCAGTATTAACACATAATCCAAGTTGGTATTAAGTGCTGGGACTATTTTTGTTGGGCCCTATGACACAAAATAGTGTTAACCTTTATTTAATATGTCTATTTGTCTGTTTCCCAAGATAGGAAACTTTATTTATCTGGTATCATTAGAAAAGAGGTATTCCACTTAGGAAAATTTTCCAGATACTTGAAGCTCATCCCTTTGAATGCACATTTCATTTTAACCATATCTACTTTTGACTTTTTAAAATATGCAATACTTTCCCCTGCTTTCTTAAACAGAGAGTAATCAACATAATGTCACTAGTTCTTGATTATTGGGGTCTTAATTGTACATATTTTATTGTACCATTGTTGTATTCAACAAAACCCTCACAGGCTGGTGTAGTGTTTTCAGGGCCCTTTCCTTTTATACAGAATTGTAGACAAAATGCTTTATAAGTTCCTGTGTTTCTGGGGCTTTGTTAGAGTAGTGAGGTGTAGGAGCAAGAAATTAAGCTTTCATGTCAGACAGACCTGGATTCAAATCCCAGGTCCACTATTCACTAACTATGCAATTTGGGGGAAATTTATTCAATGCTTCGTAACCTCAATTTCTTCATCTAAAAAGGGGCTGCTTCTAAGTTACAGCATGGTTGCAAAGAATGAATTCAATAATAACTGTAAAGGGTCTGGTGCTCCCAACCCTCAGCTCCCTGCTGTTGTGCTGTTGGCCTCAGCTCCTACCAGCTCACTCCTCTTACAGTTCCCTGGCCCTTGTAGACCTTGACAGCAGGAACCTCCCCAACCTGTTCATCGCTGTATTCACAGTCCCTGATGTCTGCCTTTAATGCCCAAATTGTGGTCTCTGGTAAAACGCTTGTCTTTGAATCCTGACCCTTCTGGTTTCTACTGTGTGATCTTGGGCAAATTTAACTACCTCTCTCTACTTCCATTTCCTTGTCTGAGAAATGAGGGGAATCATAATACATACCTCCTAGGATTAAATTAGCTATTTATGTAACTATCCTTCACACATAGTAAACACACAATAAATGTTAGAGTCTATAATAACTGGGGGTTAAAAAAATTTATTGCTTCTAATTTTCTGTGACTAGGGGAATGAAATATCAAGTTTATTTAGATGAGTTTAATATTAGAACATTTTCTACTTTATTGTTTGTGATCTTTAGTATATAGCTTTTTAAACATTTTTTCCTTTTTTTTTTAGCAGCTCAGAAGTTTTACCTTTGGGTTATTGGATCCTATTTTGATTGCTGGATAAATGATCTCAAGATAATTAGGATTTTTACCCTATAGGACTATGAGATAACCTATCTTTTTGTTTCTTTTTTTCCTCCAGTGTCATTTGGTTCCATTTTCTCTGTTCCATTTATGAAGATAGATTTGAAGTTTCTTCTAAGCTAACCAGTTTGCCTGTGCTCAGGTATAGAAATGTTTGCCTTTTATTCACGTGTGGCCAACCATATCAATAGCCTAGGTCACAATTGGGCATGTCATCAGTAAAAATTCATAGCAGTTATATTTCTAAATCTTAGCATCTAACTTATTTCAAAATGGGATGCTTACATTATGTATTCCATTTCTTTATGTTAAGTATCACCTATTTGTCTTCAACTCCTAGCTCAGGCTAATCCTCCAGTTGAATAATCTGTTGGAATTTGGAAGTGGAGAGTGAAAGATGAGGGTAGAGAGCTGTGGTTAAGGAATGAATAGCAACAAACTGCTTTGGGTACCAAAATAATCTCATGAGTGTTATTATATGGTTCTAATTGAACAACGAAATTTAGAAATTGAGTAAACAAAAGTTCAAACTGAACTTGCAATTATGAAAGGGTTTTTTTTTTATTTCTTATCAATCCTACTACTTTATATGTATAGGACAAGGTGTTTACTGAATTTCCTGTTTATTCTTCTCAATCAGCAAGACCACTTCTGAGTGGCAGAGCTTTCCTGAATTCTAGTTTTCTGGGAGATAAGAATTACTTTTCATGATTTCCCTAAACATTGTTAAGTCTGGTCAGTAAGAAACTAAAATGTAGGTGTCTGTCATAGTAATGATAATCTTCATATGAGCCAAATTGCTTTCTTTAAAAGTATATAATACTAATGGGCTTTTCCAGTACCATTTCCCCCTCTACATCAAGGGATTTTTTTTTTTCCCACATCCTAGAGATGATCTTTGAAATTCTTAAAGCCAGAGAGAAACTAGTGAGTGCAGGCAAGATGTTCAATAAGCAAAGGGAGACCCAGGCTAGTGACCCATGGTTTAGAATATGCTATTTATGAGAGCGTCTTAGGAGAGGGAATTATAGGAGAGTTTTATGGGAATCCTGGTTGAGTCTGGGAAGGAGGCTGGAGTTTCTCACCATAGGGATATAAGTGTTGTGGTCAAGCACTATAGAATGTCTCTGTGACTTGACTTCAAGAAGTATCTTCAGCCCGATATCTGACCTAGAGAGCAATTTTAAGGGTAAGTCTGAAGAAAAATGTAGTGGTATATTTTCTGCTATTGCCGCTCAAGAGAATAGTATCAGGGATAAGAGGTGGGAAAGTAATTATTATGGTATATTTGGAAAATATGGCCATTTTCCTATGTGTTGCCTCTAGTATCTCTGATAATTCTTTACACCAGCATTTGCTTAATATGTGGAGAGCCAAATGTATGACTATAATTTACGGAGGCCTTGGGGAGCAGAAAATCTGTCTCAATATGTAAATCACCAGGCATTTTCAGTTTTACTTATTATACTGATCTGATGTCACTTAATTAATCAGACTCTTTATAAATTGTTCTCTGAGGTTCATACCTAGAGTAAGACAATTTTTTAATCCATATTCTGGACTCACTTGGTCTACTTTTATTATTCTTCCATATATTTTATGGGAATACTATTTTATGTATTTTCTCATACATATACCCTCAAGTCCAAGTAAGAACTTTTTTCCTTTTCATTAGTGAGGCAAAGGTTTTTCTATTTCTATTACTTCTCAGCTTCCAGGTAAATTGATTCTTCATCACCACACATCTTCATTAGGTAGTATGTCTCTCACTCCCCATTCACTGAAACATGTTAGAACTATATTCTTTGCATTTATTATGTACTAAGTCCTCAGTCTTTTCTTTCTTTCAAGTTAGATTTTAAGCTAGTTTTCTTAGACACTTTTATATTTATCTTTCTAGACCTCATGCCATTTCCACGTCTACATATGACATTATTTTTCTCACCCAAGCAGGGTTCTTTCTTAGTAAAAATGTTAGCATATCTAAAACTCAATTTGTCTACATCTCCTACCACAATGAGTTATGGTTACACTTAAATCTACACATATTTTGAGGCAGGATACCCCCATCAAGCCTAGCTCTAATGGGAATATAGTCCCATTGAACTTGCTAAAAAGAATAAGTTTATTCTTCTTTTTAGTTGCCCAGTTTCTGGGGGATTAGAAAAAGATGCTAACCCTGTTTTATGTATAAAGTTGATTCTCATTCTTCATGGAGTATGTATTCGTGAATTTGCCTACTAGCTAAAATTTATTTGTAACCCCCAAATCAATGCTCATAGTGCTTTCGCAGGTCATTCATGGACACGGGAAGAGTAGCCAAAAATTTGAGTCACCTGGCACCCTCATACCTAGCTGAGGCTGAACAAGGCAATGCTCTGCCTTCTTGTCTCAGCTCTCATAGTATAAACAAGTGTCCTTTTTGTGGTCCATTTAGCACCACATTGTTCAAATTTTTGTGCCTTTTTTCTTTTTTTGGTGATTTCAATGTTTAAAATGGCCCACAAACATGGTGCTGAGGTGCTGTCTAGTGTTTCTAAGTATAGGAAGGCTGTGATGTTGCCCTCAGAGAAAATATGTGTGTTAGATAAACTTCATTTAGGCATGAGTTATAGTGCTGTTGACTGTGAGCTCAATACAATATATACTAAATAAGTTGTCTTTAAACAGAAGTACACATAAAATATGGTTATCTATTGCTCAGTTAACTGAGATGTTGTGACCAGATGCTCACAGGATCTTAATCTTGTATTTCCTCTAGGAGGCATGGTTCAGTATTCACTAATTCAGTGTTCACAGCAGCTTTATAGATCATAACTACTATGAATAATGAGATTCAAGTGTGCATGTGTGTATGTGTATTTCTATGTAGCAAAATAACTGCAACTTGCTAATACCTCACTGAACAGCATATTAGAGTGTATAATGCACCCCTGAAAATCCTATAAGTTAAATCTAGTGAAATTATATATACATTTACCCTTTGATCCAACAATCTTATTTCTAGAAATCTATCCTGAAGTTATAGTGGCAAATAAAAGAACACCCATCACTGTGAATCTTCTAATAGAAACACACGACACCACCTTTGAAACAGTCTTGACAAAATTGAACTTGAATCTTTTATGCCTCTAGATCTAACTATCAATTTATGCAAAATTCAAGGAACAGAGGAATATGTAAAACACATGTGGATGCAAGCAGCAGAATCCAGACTAGACATTCTACTGACCTGAATTCCTCAATAACAACCAACCCCCTACACCCACGTACCCACCCCCACACACAAACACCACTTAGACCACTTAGACCTTAAAAGAGACTTAAGCACTGGTAGTCTTATGGAAGAATGTTCATAGCAGCTTTATTCTCAATAACAAAAACTTTCATTAACCAAATTTCCATCAACAGGAGAAAGGACACACATATTGTAGTAGTGATAGCAATTTTAAGAAGTAGACCAAATGAATCTCACAGACATTATACTAAGAAGAAGCTGGACATAAAAGAGGATAAAGGCCTAGAACAGGTACTAATCTAAGGTTAAAAAAAAAAAATCAACATAGAAGTTTCCTGTGAAGGGGTAAGAGACACAAGGGGACCATCTAGTGAGATGTAAATTCCTATGTGATGATAGGGATATGGGTTATATTGATATATCCATTTGTCAAAACTATACAGCTGAGATTTGTATGTTTAAATACATGTATAGGGCGCCTGGGTGGCTCAGTCGTTAAGCACCTGCCTTCAGCTCAGGTCATGATCCCAGGGTCCTGGGATCGAGTCCCGCATTGGGCTCCCTGCTCCATGGGAGGCCTGCTTCTCCCTCTCCCACTCCCCCTGCTTGTGTTCCCTCTCTCGCTTTGTCTCTCTCTGTCAAATAAATAAATAAAATCTTTAAAAATAAATAAATAAATAAATGTAAATAAATAAATACACGTATATTTTACCTCAAAACACTGTTGAAAAAAATAATGGAATGGAAGTTAGAGAGTGGGTGGAGGTAGAGATGATACAAGGAGACGGACTGCTGGTCATGGTTGAAGCTGGGTGGTGCGCATATATATTATACTGCTTACTTTGTATATGTTTGAAAATTTCCATAATATGAAAGTTTTTTAAAAAGAGAGAATTAAGAGATAATAACAACCAATTGCATTTTTGGCTCTCAATTCTTAAAAACTGTCTGGATGTTTGAGGATATTAAGGAAATATTCAGGAGATTATTTTTAGCTGTGATAATCACGTTATAGTTTCGTTTTTAAAATAAAGATACCCAGTTTTTAAGAGACACATATGGATATACAGATAAAATTATATGGAATCTGAGATTTGTTTTGAAATAAACCAGTGGGTGTGGTGGAGGTAGAGACAAAACAAGGTTGACCAGGAGTTGAAAATTCTTCAAGCTGGATGATGGATACATGGGATTCATTAGACTATTCTCTGTTCTTCCGTATATTTTGAAATTTCCTATAATAAAAAGATCTATAAATAATGCATTAAAAACATACTCCCGTAAACTGAAAAACTCCAGGCTGCTAAGTCTGGTCAAATGGATGGAACCGTGTGACTCCGCTAATGTGCAATGATGATTTTATCAGAGAAGAGACAGGCTGGGGGCAGGAGTCCCGGCTGGTAACACTAGAACGGGGCGTATGGTGACTCAGGTTGGGAGGCTGGGAGTTTTATACAGTGACACAGCAGGGTGGGGTTGTGAGGAAACTGATCTCTGAGAGGTAACTGTGGAGGCAGGACCAGCAGGAGACAGATGCTTAAGGCAGGCTGTGAAACTGAATGGGGGCATTATCTGAGAAAAGATTAAAGCAGTACCAGTTCAGGAGACCTCATTGGGAGGAATCAATTCTGAAAAAGGCAGAACTTAACTAGGAAAATTTTATTGGCAAAGTCCAGGATTCCTGTACGCAGGCCTACAAAGAGATGTTAAAACAAAATGAAACAAAACAAAAACTGATATAGAGAGTAGACTAAAGAAGACTACCAAGGAGGGTTTGGGTTATGGGGCACCAACATAGCTGGGAGAGCAAAACAAGGAGAATTAGAGGGAGCACCATGTATTGCCAACTTTAAATATGGCTGTTTACCCTAAACCCCCTCCGTACCCCAGCCTGGCTCCCCAGTATTCCCTAACCATGCCTCAAGAGTGTCTATATTACCACTCCAGTAGTATAGAGTGGTAATGCTTCACAGGTAGTGTGTCTCTTTTGTACTTGAACGCTAAGAAAGTAGTATTTTAGAAAGTCAGGTATGTTCTTAAAGGTATCAGTAAAAGATTTTAGAAAAGGAGGAATATAGGTAGTTATGGCAAAGTGTTTGAAACCGTTTTCAAAAATGAATGAAAAATAGGCTCCCACAACATGGCAGACGGGGCTAATTGTAGCCACATTTTCTCATACAAATACATAGACATCCTGGGTAAATATAACAACATAGCTGAGCTTGAGAGAAATCCTTATTGCCAGAGGGGAAAAAAAACGTTGTATCAGGAGAAGGGGACTCAAAGCCAGAGACCTAAATCTTGGCCTTAAGGGCCTGGGGCCAGGGTTTTAATGCCCATATAGGGACAGGAGATGTGTACTGGTATTGGCAATGCAGAGATTAGAACTGGGATCCCTGCTAACACCAGGACTTTCAAATAGCTGAAAGCCAATATCCAAGCTCAAGGCAGTCAGGCAGAAGGAAATTCCTCATTTGTGGAAGGATCAGCCTTTTTGTTCTATTCAGTCTTTCAACTGATCAGATGAAGCCCACTCACATTAGAGTGCAATTCGCTTTACTCAGTTTAGTGATTCAAATGTTAGTATCATCAAAAAACACCCTCAGAGACACACCTAGAATAATGTTTAAGCAAATATCTGGCCCAGTCAAGTTGACACATAAAATTAACAATCACTAGTATTTATCTCATAGAGTTGTGTCAAAGATTAAATGAGATAACATAGAGCAGGATGCTTGGTCAAAGTAAGATCTTAATAATGCAATAAATGTTAATGGTTGTTATCGTTATTACTCTACACACTCTCCCTGGGGGATCTTTTTTTTTAAGATTTATTTATTTATTTATTTGAGAGAGAGTGGGGCGAGGGGCAAAGAGAGAGGGAGAGAGAGAGAGAAGCAGACTCCCCGCTGAGCACAGAGCCCGAAGCGGGGCTCGATCTCACGACCCTGAGATCATGACTGGAGCCAAAACCAAGAGTTGGACACTCAACTGACTGAGCCACCCCTAGGCACCCCTGTCCTTGGGGGATCTTACCCACTCTCAGGTTCAGTGATGGCATGAGTCCTCAATATTTATCTCATGCCTGCTAGATATCATCACATTCACTTCAAACTCTGTTGTCCAAAATGAAATTCATTATTCTCTACAAAGTTGCTTCTCCTCTTGTGTTCACTATATTAATGAGTAACTTCAATGTATAATGTCCAGTTACACAGCCAGAAACCTCAAAATTATCCTTCTCTCCTCTTTCCCTCACTTCCCACATCCAATCAGCAATTGAGTCCCGTTCATTCTATCTCTTGAATGTCTTTGGTATCTGTTCTCTTCTTTCCATTCCCACAGCTACTTAGTCTGTCCATCATTTCTCACCTGAATTATTACATATTCTTTTAACTGGTCACCCTGGTCAAGCACAAATATGATTTATATCACTCGTCTGTTTAAATTCTTCCAACAGTTTCTCATTGCCAAACTCCTTGGCATGGCATGGCATACAAAGACTTCTGTAATCTGATCCCAGAAAATTTACCTAACTTCATGATTCAGGGTGCCCACATCACACCCTATCATCTGGCCTGAATTGCTTATAGTTCTGCAAGTGGGCCATGCTATTTCAACTTCCATGTTTTTTCTTATAGTGCAAGCTCTACTGAAAAGTCCTCATTTTTCAGGACTCAGCTCAACCACTACCTCCTCTTTGAAGTGTTTTCTGACTGTATTCTCATGTAAAATTGATTATTCCCTTGTCTACATACCCACTATTTCCAAAACATACTTCTAGAAAAGTGATTATAAAATTTTGTTGTACTTATCTATTCCCTTGCTTATAAGCTTTTTGAGGGTTGGAAACATGACTAATTAATCTTTACATCAATAGCTTGGCATTATGCTCAATGAGTATTCAATGAAAGAGTTAATGCATTAAATTTGAGGTATAAAAATACAAGTAATTATTCTATGAGCAGATAAATCAATAGGGAAGGAAACACAATCTAAATCTTCTCTCCACAAGTTTTCCACTTCTCTCATTATTTAGTATTTTTTAAAGTTTCAAAATAACTGCTTGCATACGTGTTGGTTGGCCTAATACTGAGAATATACAGGCTGCATTCTTCAGTATATAAGCACATTCCTTTAAAACATTAAAATCTTAACTAGCTTGTCTTTGACATTTTCCAAATATATCTAAAATGTCAGAGACAGCATTTGGGGCCTACAAATCTTTTGAGTGAAAGCCCAGGCCTTCAAATTGTGTGCCATTCACAGGTTTAAAATAGGAACATGTTCCATGTTGACTGTGAGCTATTTGGAGACTCTGAGAACATTAAAAGAGAATAATTTTATTTTAGGGAGGAGGACTATTGGAAGGTAGAAGTTTTAAGAGATAACCTACATAATTTATGAATATTAAAATGCATGCCTCCCTCCCACCCCAACACACATTATTACTCTCAAATCTGAGAGTCTTAGCAAGAGTTCAATATGCAGTCTAGGTCTTTCTTGATCCCAAAGACAAGACTGCCTGTGTTTCTAGTAAAAAAACAACTTTTAAAGTACATGAACTAACAGGATATAATCATTTGTCAGTATAAAATACGAGAAATTTGGACAAAATATGAAAAGGTATATTCATATGCTGCGGATGAAACATTTGCAATAAAAGGAGAAAAATAAGTTTGTAAGTTTTTTTCAAGTCATAAGAAAAGATTGGTATATCCAATTCCCTCTACATCATTTACTAGCAAATTAGATTAATTGCATGATGTTTTGGAGAAGGGTATCAATATTGTGATCTTTTCCTTATATTCATATTCTAAATACCATTTCCATGTATGTTTGGAAGGAGGGTAGAAATACAGTTTTAGTTGATTTTTATATAGTTAGATGTGGAGGAAACATTGGAATTTACTGAGCAAAGTCCCAAGATCAAGACTTTTTTAGAATTTAAGACATCTAACAAAACCTAAGTTATTAATCCCCCAGGATCCACTTTCTTACTGAAATGAGTAGATATTTGAATATACCAAATTTGAAAGTGCAGATAAGCAACAAAAGGATAGCTGTTTTGGTCAAAGAAATGTTCAGTATTAAACTAGATACACAGACTGAGTAGATGATGGTAAGTGAAGGTACACTCATTTCTTTTCCTGTGACTGAAATTTCCTGAATTCAAAGCACTGCAGATTTTGAAGAACTATAGAGAAGTGTACGGTGAACACAATTTTAAAAAAGAGAGTCACTGATTTTCATAGGTAAATGAATGCCACCTTGATTTTCTACCCAACTTTGGAGTACGAACCCCATAATATGTCTAAATTGGGCTATCTCAACCTTATTATGGTGGCTTCTTCAAAGTAGTATATATTGACTGAGCATTTACTCTATTCCAAGGACTTTACATGTACTTCCTCTTTAAGGAAAGTTGATTGAACTAATAGTAGGGGATGTTCATACAAAAGGTAAACTATTCCTGCAATTCTAGTGACAAGTACACGAACTCCAGAATGATGTTGAAGTTGCTGCCAATGAGACCAAATTTTGAGCAATGTGTGGGTCTGCCTGATTGTGGGAAATATACTTTATTTCATGAAACTACTATAAGCATGTAGCTATTCTGATTATATTCAGCTGTACATACATAGAATACAAAAATAACAATGCCTATAAATAAGAAAGAAGTTTGTTTCTCTCTCACTTAAAGGAGGTGAAGGGGTGCCTGGGTGGCTCAGTTGTTGAGTGTCTGCCTTCAGCTCAGGTCATGATCCCAGGGTCCTGGGATTGAGCCCTGCCTCAGGCTCCCTGCTCCTCAGGAGGCCTGCTTCTCCCTCTCCCACTCCCCCTGCTTGTGTTCCTGTTCTCGCTGTCTCTCTCTGTCATATAAATAAATAAAATCTTTAAAAAAAAAAAAAAAAGAGGTGAAGAGAAAGAAAGTCCAGAACTTATGTCAGCTCTATGGTCATTAAGGATGCAGATTTCTTCATATTTCTGTTTCTACATTCAAGCATACCTTTTTAGGATTTCATTTTATCTCCACTGTTGACTTATTAGCTATACCCATTTGTTTTATTTTTGATGGGCATTCTAAGATTTAGAATGCACATTTTTAATTTATCACAACTGACCTTCAAATAATAGTACAACATTTCACATATAATATAAATTCTAACAATATAATTCCATTTCCCCCTTCCATCCTTTGTACTATTATTGTCAAGCATTTTACTTCTACATATGTTATGAACCCCATAAAACAGTGTTATATTTTTGTTTAAGTAGTCAATTATCATTTTTTTTTTAAATTTTAAGTGGGGGTGGGAAGCCTTTTGTATTTACTTATATAGTTACCATTTCCAGAATTCTTCATTCTTTAGTATAAATCCAAGCTTCTGTGTGTGTATGTGTGTGTGTGTGTGTGTGTGTGTTTAATGCTGAAAAAGTTGCTTTAACATTTCTTGTGGTGCAGCTCTGCTGGTAACGTTCTCTCAGCTTTTGTTTTCTTTAGCTTTCCTTTTTTTGAAAGATATTTTCTCTAAATATAGGATTCTGTGTGACAGATTTTTTTTTCTTTCAGCACTTTTTAAAATGCCCTTTCATTGTCTTTTGACTTGCATAGTTTCTGATCAGAAGTTTATTGAATTTTTGTCTTTATTTACACATAATGTACCTTTCTTCCCACTGGCTGCTTTTAATATTTTCTTATCACAAGTTTACAACAATTTAATGGTGATGTCTTTTGTAGTGGTTTTGTGAGTGTGTGTGCTTACTCTGCTTAGGGCTCATTGGACTTCTTGAGTCTCTGGGTTTATAATTTTTATCAAATTTTTAGCTATATTACTTCAAATAATTTTTCTGTTGCCCTTCTCACCTTTCTCTTATCTGGAACTCCAGTTGCACAAAAGTTAGAATACTTGGTATTATCCTACAGATCACTGAGGCTGTTTTTCTTTTTCTAGTTTTTGTTGTTGTTTTAGTTTTTTTTTTTTTTTTCTTCAGGTGCTTTACTTTGGCTAGACTCTACTGCTATGTCTTCAAGCTTACCAATCTTTTTTTCTGAGTGTCTAATCTGCTTGAGTGTTAATCCCACCCAGTGAAATTTTTATGTCCATTGAAATTCCATATTTTTATATCTTTAATTTCTCTCAGTATATGGAGAATATTTATGATAATTTTTAATGTTGTTGACTGCTAATTCTACCACCTTTGTCATTTCTGGCTTTGTTTACATTGACTGACTTTTCTCCTGGTTATAGATTACATTTTCCTACTTCTTTGTACGTTCTAGTTCCCTTGCTAGTTCCCAGGCATTTTCATGATCTTCCTGACTACTCCTTAAGTGCTGGTGTTCCCCAGGATGCTATTATTGATTCTTCCTTTTCTGCTGTACATACTCCCGGTGGGGTTATTTCATCCATTCCCATAATTTTGACTACCATCTATATGATGGTACATTCCAATTATAACTTCTGCTGTCCAGATCTCTCTTCAGAGCACACACACACACACACACATATATAGTCCACTTCTCCACAGAGATGTCCAGAATTATCTCAAACTCAACATATCCAAAGTGAATTCATCAAATTCCCCCTCAAAAGCTGTTCAATCTCCTATATTCCCTAACTCAGTGAATGGCATCACTAGCTCATAAATCTGTGACTCATCCTTCTTCTTCCTTGTAATAGATATTGTGGCTCCCCCCTTGTCAGCCTTTGTTCTTCATTTTCTGGGCAATCACCTCAGTTTTCATTGGGATATCCATACCTCCTCATCACAACTTGGAGGAATCTGACTCCTTTGGGTCTAGGGGCAGGGCATATGTCTTTATCCTAAGATAATTAGCCTCATGTCATCCCCTGGCCATGTATAGACACATGAACCAATTCTTGAGGCTTCTGGGAAAGGTGTTTTCTCTCCTTTCTAAGAGAGTTTTCAAAAATTTTACTCTTTTTTTTCTTTTCATGTGCCTAGATGGTGAAACTTAAAACCACAGGAATTTTTAAAACCACTGTCATTTGACCATAGGCTAATACTAAGTAAGGAAAAGCAGTGAAACAAGAGAGAAACATGACATCTTTGAACTGTTGAATCATTCAGCTCTGTAGCCCACCTTTTCACTGGACTTTCTATCTAGATAGGTAATATTGGTTTATTGGTTAAGCCGGTTAGAGTTGGGTTTTTGCTGCTTGCAACCAAAAGCATCATAACTATAACTTTCCTTCACCTTCCACCCCCAAACACAGGCAATTGCTCACTAGGTTCTATTAATTCTTTTAAATAGTGCCTGAGTACCCTCAGTTCTGTCTCCTGCTACTGTGAATGCCTTAGTTCAGGCTCTCCTCTTTTTTTAAATGCCTAAAATGCATTTCTAAAATGCATATCTTATCAAAATTTCATCTGCTTACATCCTAGCATGAGTTTCCATTGCTTCTAGAAAAGAGTTCACATTCCTTAGCATATTGTATAAGATTCTTCATGATCTAAGCAGTTTCCCTTACTTTTTACGCGTCTCCTCTCACCACTCCCTCAACCCTGTTCTACCGACAATGCTGAACTCTTGGCATAACCAAAATACTGTACAGTCTCCTGCCTCTAGCACTTTGCTCCTGCTGCCGTCCACCTCCACCTGCAATGCTTCCACCCACTTCTCTCTTCCCCCTCCTCCACCAAAGTGCACAAACATGCTGATGTGTAGTCATCTTCAAGCTCATATGTTCTTGGAAGCATCTCCTGACCTTGCTTGAGTCTGGGGCAGCTATGTACCAAAGCACCTGGTGTGCTTTCCTGTTACAGTATTTATCACACTGAGTCCCTTTATTTACCTGTCTCCTCTGTGCATAGCAAGCACTTTGAAAACAAGGAATGTTTCTTTTACATTTTTTTTTTTTAAAGATTTTATTTATTTATTTGAGACAGAATGAGAGACAGAGAGCATGAGAGGGAGGAAGGTCAGAGGGAGAAGCAGACTCCCTGCCGAGCAGGGAGCCCAATGCGGGACTCGATCCCGGGACTCCAGGATCATGACCTGAGCCGAAGGCAGGCGCTTAACCAACTGAGCCACCCAGGCGCCCCTCTTTTACATTCTTGTATCTCTACTTCTGAGAACTAATAAAGTGCCTGGGACATAGTATACTCAATAAATGTTTTTTTGAATGAGTAATTATTTGCTGTACAAACATAAGGATTTCTGATCTTGAGATTCTATTTGAAAACCTCCAATTTTTCTTCCGTCACATATGTTTCTGATTTATAAACATTAATCTTTTTCTCCCAGGGTATGGGTTTCTAGCTAGGCAGAGAAGGAAAACAAAAGAGCTTGGGACAGGTTGCCTTTAGTCCTTTAGAGATCCAGTAACTGTATCCTGCCTTTCACCACCCTCCTCCAACATCAGTTCACACCTGGGTGCCCGATATGGGTGTAGACTTAGCTGACCAGCCCAACAGCATATTCAGACCTTGGTTCAGACTTCTGTTATTGCCAAATGAAAGTTTACCAATGTAAGTACAGTAAACAATTTTCAACCTCCCACGTATCGTTTGAATTTATGTATATTTCTTTAAAAATCGTAGACCCTAAAATAAACAAATCTGGATTATTTTACACCGGGCAAGTAAAAAATACCAATCCTAATCCTGAACTTTTACCTTTGTTGGTCTTAAAGTTTGATGTGACTAAGTGAAAAAATTAACTATGGGATTCCAACAGTGTTCCTAATAGTTTTATCACTTAATTGTTAAGTTACTGGAAGGAACTACATTTCTACAAGTCTTAAGTAAAAAAACAAAGCAAAACAAAAAAACCTTGAATTTAAAGCAGAGAGGATTCGTTTGAGGGAAGGGAAGGAAATGGGTATTTCTTTTTTTTTTTTTTTAAGATTTATTTATTTATTTGAGAGAGAGAGAATGAGAGAGAGCACATGAGAGGGGGGAGGGTCAGAGGGAGAAGCAGACTCCCTGCCGAGCAGGCAGCCTGATGTGGGACTCGATCCCGGGACTCCAGGATCGTGACCTGAGCCGAAGGCAGTCGCTTAACCAACTGAGCCACCCAGGCGCCCCAAAATGGGTATTTCTGATTCAGAATTTTGAAAGAAAATGAAGCAGCAGGGAAGACCGAAATATCGGCAGGAAGTCAGATTTCACGGGGCACATGTGAGTGGTGAGGCTAGGAGCTGGGGGTGGAGCGAAGTAGGAAGGACTAGCTGAGGGCGGGATCCCTAACAGCACCTAAGACAAGAAGGGCCTTGTTCAGCCCGCAGCAGCAAAGAACACGTTCTCTTCCTCGGTGTGTCGGTGACCATAGTAACAGTAGGGGCCGACCCTCTCTCTCTCTCTTCTCTTCTCTCTCTCTCTCTCTCTCTCTCTCTCTCTCTCTCTCTCTGTCTCGGGCGCGCGCGCGCTCCCTCTCCGAGCATGCGCAGTGCAGAGAGAGCCGGGCAGCATCTTCAACGAGGTTTCCCTTTTTTCTTCGGTCGGAAAACTACAACTCCCAAGAGACCACTCGGCGTCGCGTCACCGCCTCCCGCTGTGGCCCTGCCCGGTCCCCTCCCTCCTGCCCCGCCCTCCTCCTAGTCCCCTCCCCTCCCTCCGAGTGTGTGTCAGTGACCCAGAGGCGGTGTGAGGCTGAGGGACCGTCGGGGGGCGCCGCCGCGGCCGCCGCCTCCACCAGCAGCACCCGCCGCGCCGCGCGTTCGGATTTGCCTCGAGCCCTCCGGGAGCGCACCACAAAGCGGGCCCCGCGTCTTTCCCTCCGTCCGCGGCTCCTCAGCATTCGGCTCCGAGGCCAACTTCCCTCGCGGGGCTTGGCCGGCTAGCGAGGAAGGCGGCGACAGAACGCTGGGCTCTCTGCTCGCGCTCCTCGCGTACGCACACTTCACCCCCTCGCTCCGGATCTCGGGGCCGTGCTGGGATTGCGGCCACCAGCAATTGTCCGGTGAGTGTGGCCGCGGCGCGTCGCGGGAGGGATGGTGACGGGGCTGGCGAGGGGTGCGGGCAAGGCGGGCGCGCAACTTCCTCGGCGGCTGCCCGGGGCGACCGGCCGGCTCTCCCTGCCCGCCTGCGCGCCCCCGCTCTAGAGGCGGCCGGGAGCGGAGTTTGCGGCGCCGACATCCCGCGCTCTCGCAGGAGGAAGAGCCTTTGTCAGGAGCCGGCCCGACGCTCCCTCCCCCTCCGCCCGGGAGTCCGGCGCGCGGCGGCCAACTCCGCGCCCCGCGCCCCGCGCCCGGCCGCATGCTGCGGGAGGGGAGCTCCGCGGGGGCGGGGAGGAAGAGAGAAATGAAAGAGAAACAAAGGGGGCGGTGGGCTTTTCTTTTGTTTGTGCGAATCTGCTAACTTATTTCTCCTTCCTTATATAACGCAGACTTCCAAGTTAGTCATTTCTTTTTATTGTTGTGATTATTGTCATGTTCTCTGCGTGTCTCGCGCATTTCCTTTCATCTCTGGATCTCAGAGCGTTTAAAAACACTAATTAATTACACCTCTGGGGTCCCTACGAAACAAGTTAATACGCCCGTTTTCCTAAGTGGGTAAACTGAGGTCCGGAAGAGCTCTCTAATTGATGGATACTCTTGATCTTCCGCCGCGCCTAGTGTCTGAGGACCTGAAAGCATTTATGAGTAAGAACTCGTTCTCCAATAACCCGTGGAAAAGTTAAAGATGCTCATTTTAGTTACAGGTTAACTGAAGTCTAAAAGAAGTCTGGGTAATTGTTAGGTAGTTCAAACAATAATTCTTCTTGCATAGTATTTGAATCTTAAAACCTCAAGGACTCTTGAAAAATGCTTCGAGTGTGGGAAATGCTGTAAATCATAAACTCACCTCACCATCTACTTTTAATTTTGTACACTCGGGTCTCTTATGAGGCAAGATGGGGAGCGGGAGGGCAGAGATTTTTTTTTTTTAAATGTAGATTTGACAGATATTAATCACTACACAGAAGGAAATGTGTCTTGGTTTTAACAGCATCAACAACCTTCCCATCGTGTAGTCATCGAACAGTATGTTAACAGATAATTGAGGGAGCATTTTATCCATAAGGTGCTGATTGTGCCATGGACTGAAGCTTTAAGTTTGAAAAGGTCATCTGTTTGTTTTGGTTCAAAGGCTGTGTACTTTTCCTCTTCTGCAAAATGTTATTTTGTTTTTGTAGCAGCTGATCTTTTGTTTCAGAACTGGCTTTGTCTTTTTCTACATTGAATATGTATTATAGTAGAAGAGGGATGTAAGATGCTGGGTTTTTTGTTTTTGTTTTTGTTTGTTTTGCACTGTAGTGTGAATTTAAATTTTTCAATTGTGGAGAAGGTTCAGTCTCTTCATTTCTTCTGTTTCAGTTTATGATGTTTCCTTTAAAACAGGAAATGTTTTCTCAGAGTGATCAGATTTACATCTCTCAAAACATTGTCCTTATTGTACAAATACATCATATGAATTCCTTTTGTTTTTTATTCACACCAACAACCTTTTCTGGAGGAAAATGCTTAACTCTGAGGACAAGCTTATTTATTTTGGTAGTTGAACCAAACTGGAGGGTACCAAAAATTTAAATCAAGCATCATTTCTAGTAGTTATTTCCTGAGGTGAATGATGATCAGAACTATAGTAACAGTGAGTACTTTCACTTATCCTAATTACTCTTGAATTTAACTTTGTGTAATATAGTTGCCCCCAGATTTTAGATTCTGGTCGTTCTGTCAGAAAAGGAAAGTGAGACATTTGCTATTTTCATATTTCTCTCCAATCCTCTAACCTGTCCCCTTCCTGTTTAAAGAGGTCTTGAGTTTAAAACAAACAATTGGAAATAGAACAGTTAAGTGTATGGAAAGTTGCATGTAGTGAAGTGGTTTTAATGCCCCATCTAATAAATTTACACCTTTTAAAGAGAATACTGTCACCTAGGTTTTCATTAATGTGTTAGAGGTGCTATAATGCAATAATGGTAGTATTTATTGACTTAAAAAAAAAGCTAGACATTGTGTCTTAGTGACAGATTTGGGGTGAAGGGGGAGAAGCTGTGCTCTCCTTAAAATTGTCATTTCAGTGACCTTGCAGTTAGTTGGTTATGTTGAACTTTTTCTGTAGCTTTTACAAACCAGATTTGCCAGAGGCATTTGTACTTTAAGGAAGCTACTGACACAACATCTTTGCTCAATCACTGGAGTCCAAAGGCGGAAGTTAGTGTTGACTGGCAAAGGCTTGCCCTGCAGTGTCCTGGTATCTTTGGGAACCCTTAAAGAAATGACTGAAAAGCACAGGTCAGGGAATGGAGTATGGTACCGCTGAATGCTAATCAGGCAAGTTTCAAGGGGAAGCCTCCGTAGGTTGCTATTTGACTTTGTTTCAGCATCTTTTCAGGTTGTCATAATGTCACATATTATTCAGAATCCTTTGATTCAAAATATGCCTTATGGTGTTGTCCAGTGGGTCAGATGATAAGGACTATACTATAGTAATCCTGCTTTGTGAACAACTGTTTGCAGACAGAAACTTCTGGGGCTGATGAAGATTTTAAGCCCAGACTTAGAGTTGAAAACTATCTTTCTAACATTCTCACACACATACATTTTACCATTGCACATCAGTATAGACCTACCCTAGTATTTATTAAATCAGAAAGATTTATATGGATTATTTTATTACATATATTTTAACTGTACAGTATATAATATATTAAAATTTCAAAATGACAGGTATATGATGGTACTAAGATAGTTCCAGGAGTTTCTTTGGAAAAATCATGTTATTCCAAAAGTTACATTTATGTCATTTAATTAAAAAGAATGAAACAAATTTAAGAGCCCGTGGAAAGAAGAAAAACAACAGAAAGAAGGAAACCTGATGAAGATGTTTTTAAGGAGTATAATATAAAAGATTCCTGGCAACATTATATAAGGGACAAAATTCTAGCTGAAATCTATAAACAGTGAATTCCACTTAGCACTTTCTGTTTATAGATTTCTAGCCATCTTTTCCAGATTCCCTCTAAATATATTACACAGGAAAAGTAAACAGAAATCATTCTTTCAAGGGATTTGGGTTGTTGGAGATTGTTTTTACACATGTGGTAAGGGGGAGGGTGGGCCATTATTGTTTTTCTTTAAGTTTGACCTCTGCCAGAGAAGGCCACACTAATGTGTGGGAATCTAAAAACAAGAAATATTGGTCACTGAAACCACTAGATATAATTCCAAGTTATGCCACTAGCTTTTTCTTACATTATCTTGAAAGACCACTTTTAATTTTCCTTTCAAAGGTTGAAAATAATTGCCTAACATATTACACTTAGTAGGTCCTACATAATTTCTGTTGTTGTTGCTGAATTAATTTGCAGGTAATAAAGAAGCAGCAATGATTGTTTGAGGGAATATCAGGGAATTTGTGATTTTTTTATCCTTTTTAAATAGAAATAAGTAATCGAAACATATGAATATGTGATTGGAGCCTTTCAATTAGCATAGCTTCCTTCAGAAATAAACTTAGAGGAAAAGAGCTTCGTCAGGTAATTTAAGAGAAATGAATTGTAAATGAGTCTAAGAAAATGTGATTATTTTTTCAGAATGTGTAGACGATGTTTTAGATTTTTTTCTTTGCTGCAGTAAACTCTGTTTCAAAGAACTAGAATTCTATATAATACTCCTTATATTACTCCTGTAAGACTTACATAAACCTCAAAATACCATTTTCAGAAAAATAGAATGTGTTGCTGTTGCCTATAAATGGGAAAATCCGGACATTTGTCATTCCCATTAATCTTGACCATTCATGGGGTTAAAAAAAAAAAAAGAAATCTAAATTCAATACACTTGTAATTTACTTCCTTTTCAAAGAATTTATTACTGATTTTTCTTTTATAATGGACCCTTGGGATGTTGCTAATTCGAAAAATACATAATACCCCTAGTTTCCCACCATCTTCTGCAGTTTCTTTTCCTATCATTTTTTGGCTTCAATTTGCTTTCTCCCCTAAGTTGTCTAAAATAAGCTAAGAAATATTTACACATACTTGACAAGAAATACAGTTATTAATTATGTTAAATTTCAGCTAAATTTCGTTGTACAGGGTGCGTTGAATTTGTTTTGGAGATAGAAGTACACTTACTTTGAAACGGGGGAGGTAAAGCAGAGATAGCATATAAATTTCACCTTAGGTACCAAACCAGTTTCTTGGTGGTGGCTCCCTGCACTATATTTAGAAAACTGGGAGTGCTGTGATTAGCAATTTCTGCTATTGGGTGGGCATTGGACTTTTGACATGAACGCCAAATATTCATTCATTCAGTATTTATTGGATGTCTTTTATGTGTCAGGCACTGGTCTAGATGCTGATACCACTCACACAGACTAAAAGTAAAACCTCTGCCTTATGGTGTTTACATTCTAAACCAAGACATAGGCAATAAAATAAATAAGTAAAATATTTCATGTTTTAAGGATAAATGATCTCATTTCTTTTTTTTTTAAAAGATTTTATTTATTTATTTGAGAGAGTGAGCGAGAGACCATGAAGGGCGGGGGTGGAGGGAGAAGGAGAAGCAGACTCCCTGCTGAGCAGGAAGCCCTGATGCAGGGCTCCATCCCAGGACCCCGGGATCATGACCTGAGCCGGAGGCAGATGCTTAACCGGCTGAGCCACCCAGGTGCCCAAATGATCTCATTTCTTCAAGAAGTAAATAACAAGAAATAAGAAAGGGAGAGGAAGCTCTAAGATTAAAAGAGACTTCAGAGGCATATCCACCAAATGCAGTGTATGGACCTTTGATCCTGCTTTGAGCAAACTAACTGTAAAAAGATGTTTATGAAAAATTGGGGAAATTTAGAGATTAGATATTTGATTAAAAGGAATGGTTAGTTTTTGTAGGTGTGATAATGTATTACGGGATTTAAACAAGAGTCCTTTTAGAGATTTAATGTATTTATGAATTAAAATATCATATCTGGATTATTGCTTTAAAATAATTTGGAGGGGAGAGGAGCATAGATGAACCAAGATTGTCCATATATTGAAAGTTGTTGAAGGTCGGGGCGCCTGGGTGGCTCAGTCGTTAAGCATCTGCCTTCGGCTTGGGTCATGATTCCAGGGTCCTGGGATCGAGCCCCACATTGGGCTCCCTGCTCCGTGGGGAACCTGCTTCTCCCTCTCCCACTCCCCCTGCTTGTGTTCCCTGTCTCGCTGTGTCTCTCTGTCAAATAAATGAATAAAATCTTTAAAAAGAAAGTTGTTGAAGGTAGATGATGGATACCTGAGATTTTTCATATTCTCTCTACTTTTGTGTATGTTTGAAAATTTCTGTAATGAACAGTTTTATACACACACAGGAGAAAATAAAGCAGAGAAGGGGGAAAAGGGACAGGTGGGATGTGATAGGAGGAAGTTGCAGAACAGACCTCATTGAGAAGGTGATAGAAATTTGAGTAAAGACCCGAAGGAGGTGAGGGAGTAAACCTTGCAGATAACCCTTGGGCAGGACACAGGCAAAGAGAACAGCAAGTATGATGGCCCTGAGGTAGAGAAATCTTGTCTAGAATGCAAGAAACTACAAGAAGACCAGTGTGACTGGGTTAGAGTGAGAAAGTAGCAGGTGATTGGGTAAGAAAGGTAAAGGGAGGTGCCAGGGCCTGGTTGGTTATCCATCCTTGCTTTGAAGTAAGAACATTTATTTTATACACTTAACTAAAATAAGTCTACTTTAGTCACCCTGAAAGCTATACACTTATTTCAAGAATATTAGCATTACTCAAAATATTTTTGGAACTACCTTTTTTTGGTAATTGCCTTCTAAGCCAGTTTAGGAGCCACACATGAAAATAGCTCAGTACTTTATATTTGTTCCTTGTTTTTAAGGAAAAAGGGGGTATTAGCCACATGATACCTCATTTCATTTATCAGATATGACTCAAAGGATTTTGGACAGAAAGAAAATAGGAAATAACTTCAGGCTGTTTCTAAAATTCACATCCACTCTGAGAAGGCAATTACTATTTCTAAAAATGAAATCTACCCATAGACTGAAAAGGAGTTTTAATAATGTTGTGGACAATTGTAGCATCATTTAGAATAAGGATCTAACCTCTGAGAGTGACTAATATGGAAGAGACTATTATACTCACTGAAATATTTAAGTTTTGTCTGATGCATTAAAACACATACACATATACACACAAGACTGTGTACACTTCTTAATAATTAAGTACTCAAAACAATCATTGCAGGTAAGTTTCCATGTTAGGTATTCAAGACTGAAGAGATGGCATTTATAATGTAATGAAGTTGTATAACTTTTTTTTTTTCCTAAAGATTTATTTATTCATTTGAGAGAGCGAGAATGAGAGAGAGTACATGAGAGGGGGCAGGGTCAGAGGGAGAAGCAGGCTCCTCGCCGAGCAGGGAGCCCGATGCGGGACTCGATCCTGGGACTCCAGGATCATGACCTGAGCCAAAGGCAGTTGCTTAACCAACTGAGCCACCCAGGCGCCCAGTTGTATAACTTTCTTGTTGCTATGGCATATACTTGGGGAATTAAAAGACTAGCACACGTTTAGTGTTAAGAGACTAATCTGGCTCTTAAGATTTATATTCATGCCTCAGTTCTCAGATTAGTAGTTGCTTCCGGAACATGATGATTTGCCATAATAAAGAACTGTGTTTAAATCTTTTATTATTATAGAAAAATTGATCTTATCCTCCAAATGTTTGAAAGGCCCCCTCAAAAAAACCCTCCATAAATACGGATTTTTAAAATCATCTATTCATAGGACAATATACATGCGGAGATTACTAGTTTCGAATGATTGTACACTAAAAGATTTAAAATGACGAATGAATTTCATTTTTTGTAGGGATAAGTTTTCCAACCTGAGAAACTAAACTTATTTCAATGATTTTTACTTTGTTGATAACATTGAATTTAAAAAACCATTTTTTCTAGTTAATTATGCATAATAGGGGGCACAATGTTTTCTTTTGTATTTTTAATCAATAATATGTAGGATTTAATGGGATTAAGTAGAATTTGTGAACTTTTATTATATAATAAATTGCAGGGGCACCTGGCTGGCTCAATCAGTAGAGCATGCACTCTTGATCTCAGGGTTGTGAGTTTGAGCCCCATGATGGGTATAGAGATTACTTTAAAAAAATAAAATTAAAAAAATAATAATAACAAAATGAGTTGCATAAAGTGACTAAGAATATAAGTATGTAACAGTATAAGGAATACTTTAACAAAGTTCCCTATTTTAAACATTTTTCAGAAAAATCTTTAATTTCTTTAATTCAATCAGGGTTTTTGGTCCTTTTAGTGTGTATATAGCATACGTGTATATGTAGATAGATAGAACCTTTCTTCATATACTGTATATACTATCAAGATTTAGATGCTAGGCGGGATTATTTAACGTATTTTAAACACTAGCCTACTGGCATGGAACAGAGAGCCCATGTTTAATTCTTAGGCTTTCCATTAATTCTGAAGGTCTTTACAGGCTATCTTTGATTCATCTGTAAAATACAATAAAAAGAATAATAGTTTTTCATGAAGGACTTTGAAATTCTATGATGGGACCATTGTGATGTGTGGCTCATTTTAGAAATTGCTTTCAATCTTTTGATTTGGTAGTAGGATTATGAATCTCTTTTTCATTTCCCTTTTTGTGGAATAAATAAATAACTTATGGTGGAGGAGGAAGAGAAAGAGGGGGAGGGGAAGAGAAGGAAGGAAAGAAAAAAATTGGCTGTCACAAAATAGTAAACATGTCCATAGATAATTCTTGTAACTTGGATCTAGTTAAGTGTCCATGACTTAATGAGCTCTAAGACTCAAATTTATAAATTAAGTAGAGAATAGTAATAATAATACAGCTTCCATTTCAAGAAAAAAAAGTTGCTTTGCAAAAGGGACATCTTAAATTTCATGTTGGCTTAAACTTTGTGATCATGATAAAGCCTGTACTTATTTTGGGAAGCAATAACAATAATGAATTGATAATAATGTTAATAATGATGGTGATGATAATTAACAGTAATGAAGAATTATTTGAAAATTCACTCTGTTGGGGCACCTGAGTGGCTCAGTTGGTTAAGCATCCCACTCTTGATTTTTTCTCAGGTCATGAGTTGAGTCAAGCTCTGTGCTCAGTGGGGAGTCTGCTTCTCTCTCTCTCTCTCCCTCTTCCTGTCTCTCCCTCCCTTCCTCCCTCCCTCCCTCTGTCCCTATCCACCTGCTCTCTAGTGCATGTCCACTTGCACTCTCTCTCTCTCTCAAATAAATAAACCTTTTTCAAAAAAAGAAAATTCACTCTATTACTTAAACTCTGTAGATTTTTGCAGCATCAGGTTCCAGGATGTTCTTTTCAACTTGTGATTTGCAAGATATTAGTATTCCACATCTCTGCAGCTCTCACTTCATCTCTCTCTTACTTTCATCTCTTCCTCACTTTTTCACTGGCTCTGTTTATCTTCCTTTGCTTGCTTTAGTACCCATTGCTCTTCCACCATGTTGTCTACGTGTCTGCCATTTTTTTACTTACAAAGTGGTCTTGGAATGAATGAAGGGTCTTAAAGAAGTCACAGGTAGATGACAAATATAACACTTGTCCTATTTGTGTCTTACCTACTTAGCTTCTTTTTATCTTTTCTTGCCCCCCTTTTTTGGTGTGTGTTCTAGTGGAGAGATAGTATATCCCATCAGCTAGGCACTAAGAGATAACTGGGTGACCCAGAGGATATAGTACTTTTTGAACTGAATAATGTAGGGAGTAGTAGTAAACTCATTAAATTGAAAGCCTCATGAGTTCTGCATCCATCCAGAACTATACCTAAACTAGCAAAATTTGGTAG
Source organism: Mirounga leonina (assembly GCF_011800145.1). NCBI lineage: Eukaryota > Metazoa > Chordata > Mammalia > Carnivora > Phocidae > Mirounga > Mirounga leonina. The sequence goes on from NW_023270305.1 coordinate 49,688,344, forward strand.
AATTAACAGCCTAGCAGAATTTCAAAGGCCATTTTCAGCTCTTGGTGTATGTTGTCTTTTCCAAAAACATCATTCAGGGACTTCATCATTACTGTAGTAATAAATGGCCTTGGAAAAAACTGTGTCTGGATTTCTGATAAGGTGCTTTTTGACAGTTAAGAGGAAAGGATAGAAAGATCAGTAATATGGTAAAGAAGTTTATAACTTCTCCATCCTTTCATGGAATAAATTATAAGGTGATTGGCCCTGATTTTTTGCCACTTAGATGCTTGTTGTAGTGTTCAACATATCAGTTGGTTTAATCCTTAGAAGGCATCATAAAGTTTAATTTTATTTTTTAACAATACGTTAAAACAATTGGAGGTGCTTTGTTGGTTCCTCAAAACCTTAGTGTTGCATTCCTGGTTCTTGGCAGATAATATCCACAGTACTTCATGTTCCTCTGGGTCTATGCCAGATTTAATGAACTGCATGTACTGGAAGCACTAAAAGCTGATTTTCTTTAATTTAGGCTACAGATAACATAATAGATTTTTCTTGAATTGTTTCTCACTACTATTCTTTAAATTTAACAAAGGACCAAAACATCCAAATTCCAAAACTAGTTAAGTTTATCTTTCATGAGAAAATGCGTTAAATGTGCGTTTGTTTTATAAAGTAGTGGTTGCTTCTAAGTAGAAACCACAGTCATATAGACAAACTTCATGTATCTGAAAGCTTTTTAAATTTATTTACTGCTTTACTATAATTTTCATTTCAAGTGGGATGATTCAGCCTCTGAACTAAGTCCTATTGGTTCACCAAAGGAGCAATGAATTTTCATTTAGGCCCTTAAACTGTTCAACCTAGATCATGTCTGTAACTTCAGTGACACCAGACCTTTTTTTTAAAATTCATCACTGATAGTTAACAAAAAGAAAGTCACATTTTGTTAAAACTTGTTGGTTGTGTCTCTTTTAGAGATGGTATACCAGTTTATTTGTATATAGTTCAGCTCTTAAATAAGACTAGTCTTTAAAGGCTTTAGCCAGAACCTGCCTTCTGAAGCTGTCTGTAAAATGGCTTCCAAAAAGGATTTGCTACATTTCAGAACTGAGTAGGTTGTTAATGATTCAATATGCCCCCTTGTTCTCCTCCTACTTCTTAAATTGAAAGCTTCTTCATAGCATCTAGGTGCCCTGAGTCATCCTGGCTAAACTCTATAAAGAATTGTCACATGGAAAAACTCACCATGAAGTAAAATTATCAGAAAACAATCTGAGTCAGAGATCATTCACTGATCACAGTGATACAACCTAGAGGTTGTGGGCTTCATTTAAATCTTTGAATGTACTTAAAATGTAAGTCTTTGTTATAGGACTTATAAATTATGAGGACTTGTTTATTCTCAGTTAAATTTTAATTGGCTTGATTTTTGCTATTACATGAAAAGGATTTTCTATTTTTTATTGAATAAATGTATCAGAGAGGAAAAGCAAGAGGATTCTGGATATAAACCAGTATATCAGGAGTCAAGAGACCTAGAGTTCTGGTCCATTTATTTGGTGTGTGACTCATATATTTCATTTAACCTCTCTAGGCCTTAGTTTCCTTATCTTTACAAGGTTAGCAACTCTATGGTAGCCCTCTTTGGAACCAACCCCTGGCAGATATACCTAATAGCTGACCCCAAATCATCTCATACTCCCTTTTTGGTACTACACTGTCAGCAACTAGATAGTTGGCATTCTAGATGAAATCTGTCACCTCAACGTTATAAGGTCTCTTCTAACTCCGTGATTCCATGATTTTAAATGACTTGCCAATAGAAAGTCTTTTTCTTAGTCTTTACTGTTTTTTCACATTGAATGATCAGAGTTGAAACTTTGTGAATTAAGAATTCTTTGTAGTCAGAGATAGCATGTTTGTGTTTCATGTAATACTGTAGACTCAATGTTTGTATCTCCCCAAAATTCACATGTTGAAACCTAATCCCTAATATGATGGTATTTGGAGGTAGGACTTTGGGACAGGATTAGGTCATGAGGGCGCAGCCTTCAAGAATAAGATTAGTGATCTTATAAAAGAACTCGGATATCCCTCACTCCTTCAGTCAATGTGAGGACACATTGTAAAAAGTGACCATCTATGAACCAGGAAGCGGGCCCTCCCCAGACACCTAATCTGCTAGTTTTGATCTTGGATTTCCCAGTCTCCGGTACTGTGAGGAATAAATCTCTTGTTTATAAGCCATCCATTCTGTGGTATTCTGTTAGAACAGCCAATATTGGGCTAAGATATGTTGTGATGTTAAAAACATATATTGAAGGGGGCACCTGGGTGGCTCAGTTGGTTAAGTATCTGACTCTTGGTTTCGGCTCAGGTCATGATCTCAGGGTCCTGAGATCTAGCCCCAAGTCAGCTTGGCAGTCAGCAGTCTGCTTCTTTCCCTTCTTTCCCTTTGCCCCTCCCACTGCTCTCGCTCCCTCTCCCTCCCCCTTCCTCTAAAATAAATAAATAAATAAATCTTAAAAAAAACAAAAATAGTGGAGAAAATTCATGGGAACACTTAAAATTACAAATGAAGTGGAAACATTCACAGTGGTTAGTGATGACTTGTTTTAAACTCATTTCAACTCCTAAATGTTTCAATGGCAAAACTTCAGGTTAGTGAAGTTCAAAGTGATGTGTCTGTTTGAAGGGCACATAGGGAAGCAGAATGAATACTAGCCTGACAGGCAAAAGGCCTGACTTCTAGCTCTGCAAACTTATTTTTTAACCTGGTTAGTGTCTTCATCTATGTAATGGTATCAGACCATTGCTTCTCAGACATTAATGTATTATGCAAATTATCTGGGGGTCATATTAAGATGCATTTTGTGGTTCCATAAGTCTGGATGAGCCTTGAGATTCTACATTTTTAACTAGCTCCCAAATGTGTTGCTGCTGTATACCATGGAACATATTTTATAAAACTATTATGATGGTTTGATGTTCTTCTGGCTGGGTCTTTAAATCTTAACTCTACTTCTTTTTCTCCGACTCCTTCACATGAAATTTTATTAAACTTGTTTTTGAAGCCTCATTTCTCTAGGTTCATTCCCTATTTTCTCAGTCTGATAGCTCCTTTAGTTTTGCTGTTTTTCCCTTCCCAGAACCAACTTCATAGGGTCATTCAAGTTAGAAGTAAGATGGTGTACAAAAAGAGGCTTTGCTATAAAGAAAACTGGATTTATTTTTTTTAAAGATTTTATTTATTTATTTATTTATTTGACAGAGAGAGAGACAGCAAGAGAGGGAACACAAGCAGGGGGAGTGGGAGAGGGAGAAGCAGGCTCCTCGCTGAGCAGGGAGCCCAACTCCGGGCTCGATCCCATGACCCTGGGATCATGACCTGAGCCGAAGGCAGACACTTAACGACTGAGCCACCCAGGCACCCCTAGAAAACTGGATTTAAATCCTGCCACTGATTAACAGCTCTGCTGCCTTGGGCAGTTGACTTAGTTTACTTAACCTCTCAAAGCTTTGAATACCTTCTTAATAGGGTTGTTGAAAGGAATAGAAATAATATATAAAGCCCTCAGCACAATGTCAAGCATAATGTAGGTGATCAAAAATTGGAAGCTGTTTTTATTCCTCCTGGCATCTTGATTTGTAGAGGTGGAAGAAGAGAGGAAAAGATCTGTTCTCCAACCCAGGACCTCTCTCCTGTGTGCCACATTTAAATTTTCAGCTGCCCGACAGACCTACTAATCCAGATTCTTCAAACTTACCATTGTCAAGAAGATCTCTTCATTCTTCTTTCAGTATCTGTTCTGCCTCCTTCAATCCTGATGGAAGTTAAGGTTTCACTCTATACATGCCCAAGCCAGGAATTTGTCAGTTCTGCCTTGGTTTCTCAAGTACTGCTTTTCTCTATCCTCATTTCCACATTCCCCTTTGCCTGGGCTCTTTATCCTTTCACCTGGGCTCTTTTTATCTGATCTTGTTGGTTCTAGTCTCCTCATGTTTTTCACATCCTCCTTCTCCTCATACATCCTCCATAGTGCTTTCAAAGTTATTTTCCTAAAAAAATTTTTTTTTTCTTACAACCAGTATTTCTTAAAGGCTTACTATGTAGAAGGCACTGTGCAGGCATTGAGTATATGGTGAGAGAACAGAATGAGACAGTTCCTAATGAAAATCACAGACTAGGAAGGGTGGTAGATATTAAAAACAAGTAAATATACAAGTAAATACAGAACAGGGTGCTGAGAGAGAATAATAGGAGGGGACCTGTGTTATACTGTATATTGGATGGTCAGAGAACACTTTCTAAGGAATTAACATTTAAGCTGCTATCTCAAGAATGAGGAGCCAGCTAGGCAAAGAGCAGGGAATATTGCTCCAGGCTGAGGGTACAGCATGAGCAAAGATGCTGAGTATGTTTTAAAAGTGAAATGGTAGGACATGGTGGTAGACAGAATACAGAAAATGAGGGAGAAGAAGTTATTAAGGACTTCCAGATTTCCAGTGTGAGCAATTACTAGATTAATAGTGGTGCCATTTACTGAAATAGATTAGGGATAGGATAGGTTTGAGCAGGGGGTAGGATCATGACTCTAGTTTGTCAGGTTTGAGAGTCTGAAAAAAATAAATATAGTTATGTCAGTCCATTCTCGTTCTGCAGTTAAGCATTTGACTCTTGGTTTCGGCTCAGGTCATGATCTCAGGGTGGTGAGATCAAGCTCCGTGCTGGGGTGGAGTCTGCCTAAGACTCTCTCTCCCCTTCTCCCTCAGCCTGGCCCCTCCCTCCGCCCCCAGTTTGTGTATGTGTGTGCATGCACTCCCTCTCTCTCAAATAAATAAATAAATCTTAAAAATAAAAAAATCTCCAAATTCTGTCTTGGCTTATAAAGTCCTTAAATTGTTGACTGTCATCTACCTCTAGCTTATCTCTCACTTCCCTTCATTACTGTGCATAAGTCATAATGAAATTTTCATTGTTCTCAAAACAGTTTTGAACCTTTGCATATGTTATTGCATAGAATAAACATCTCTGGCTGAGGCCTTTTTATCCTTCAAAGCCCATCTTGAATTTTATTCTTCTATAGAATTTTCTCCAACTTCTCCATGTTTAGGTTAGGGTCTCGGGCTTTTTTACTTTTTATTGTCATTTGGTTAACATTTGGTTAATACCTCTGTTATAGGGGCTCCTGGGTGGCTCAGATGGTTAAGCGTCTGCCTTTGGCTCAGGTCATGATCCCAGGGTCCTGGGATCGAGCCCCACATTGGGCTCCTGGCTCAGCGAGGAACCTGCTTCTCCCTCTCCCTCTGCCTCTCTCCCTGCTCATGCTTTCTCTCTCTCTCTCTCTCTCTCTGTGTCTCAAATGAATAAATAAAATCTTTAAAAAAAAATACCTCTGTTATAGCACTGATCACATTGTATTAGAATTTCTCTTTTGACACATCTGGACACATTTCACTAAACCATGAGCTATGTGGATCCAGAGATCTAAGCTTATTGTTTTTGTGTTCCTGGGATCTAGTGCATAGGAGCTGCTCAAAATGAATGAGTGGATATGTATCTTATACAAAGCAGTCTGACCCTACCCCCTGAACTGGGATGAGTATTCTTTGCTTCCGTGGGGCCCAGATACTGCTTTTACCATATTACATTGACATTAAATTGTTTTACATACATTTCTTAAGGACAAGAACTGAGTCTTGGTTTTCCTTATTTATCCCAATACTGTGCTAATGTGCAATCAGGAAAATTGCAGTAGACTATAGTGTCATTGCAGAATATCTCACCAATATAGCCTTCCTTGGATGGGCATTATGGGGGCTGGAGGTGGGAAGAAGGCAGACCCAATATAATTATCAACATATCTCAAATGTTTGCTTGCTGTTCTTGATAAAAAGGTACATAAGTGTGTTTAAAATAAAATGAAATCCCATTATTCCTTTGAAATGGCTATGGAGATCACTTACTATCTCCATATTGTTAAATTCAATGATACTTTTTTCATTTATTTATCTTACTTGACCTCTCAGCAACATTTGACATTGCTGACTACTTCCTACTTTTTGAAGCATTCTTCTTCACTGCCAGGATGCCATACACCATAGACCAGCACTTTGATGCTGTTGCTTTTTAAAATCTCTTTTAGGAGTTGCTCCTGTTCTTTCAGATTCCTAAATTTTTGAACTTAATCTTAGGCTTTTTTCTCATACTCTGTACTCATTCCCTAGGTAATTTCATTTGTATGTTGAAGATTTCCAGGCTTATATTTCCAGCCCAAGCTCCAGACCTGTATATATAATTGCTTCTAATGCTCCATGGATGTCTCAAAGGCACCTCAGATTCCCATGCTCAAAGTCAAACTTATGGGAGCCTCCTGGCTATAAAAGTTGTTGAAGAATGATTTATTACCCTTCATAAAAATTAATTTCCAGGGTTGTCTTTCTCCCCACCAAATTCTCTTTAGCAAAAAATAGTTTCTATACTAAAATAATTATTTGACAGTATAAATATCCAAGTAAATAGAAATTGGCTATCAAAAGAACCATAACAATAAATCTTTATTGAAGTACTACTATGTGCTAAACACTTGGGTCTAATTCTCAAAACAACCCTTTGAGGTGGGTAATATTATATTGTTGAAAGGTGGATTGTAGTGTTTATAAGTACTGACTCTTAACCAAGACTTCTCAGGTTAGCTTTATGACCTCTGGTAATTTACTGATCTGGACCTCAGTTTCCTCATGGATAAAACAGAGAAGATATTATTTATCTCCCAAGAACATAATTAGGAGTTAAAGAACTAATATGTAAAGCTCTTTCAAAAATACCTGGCACCTATTAGGATAAGCACTGCATACATGTTAATATCATTACTTACTATCTTAGACTTGAGGAGATTGAGCCTCAGTAGGGTTGGTCCAAGACTTACAGCTTTTAAATGACAGTGCCAGAGTCAACATAGACAGTCTGACTCCAGAACTCCCTTAACCACTCTATTTTATTTCATCTCAACTAATAATAATGTATCTCATCCTCTTGCACACAAGACTCTGTATTAATGATCTCATTGTGATCATAGGAGTATTATAATTCACTCTAGTACTCTCATACCTGGTGTTTAAAATGTAAAAGATCTAAAATATGCAGTTAAAAGCTCACTTGAATATGTTACGAGAAACGCAAGGATATACATCTTAATTCCATTTTATTCCACATGCATTGTTTTTCTCTTTTTCTTGTTAGCAGTCAAGTCACCAAAATCCCTAGAAAGTGGGAGTACTAATTTTATATATCACTCTAAAGTGTCTTTAGTTGTTGTGAATTACTTATTCTTTTAAATCTTCTTTTGCTAAATATTTTCAGAATGACTTGGAAGTCAATAGCATGTCATATTCACATAGTATGCTTAAAATCAGTAATTTTTATGGTTATAATTAACTATTACCTCTTTTGAAATCATGTAGTTATTTGCCTATTTTTAAAAGTCATAGACATTTCAATTTCCCAAGGAGAAGTTTTCCTATTAATTTTTTCAGCTGCTTTTGGAATAGGAGCTTTGATTTCAATATTTTGAGGTCTTTGTATTAGATTCTGTATGTAGTTGAATTCTGCTTAATTGTGTAAGTTTTAGTCCCTCTCATTTAGGCCTTTAGTAAAAAAAGTACATCTGGTTACAGTTTCTATAGATGATTTACTCCCCCACTTCCCAGTTGCTTATTATTTCTTTTTTCCATTGTTGGTTTTTTATTCTTATTTTTTTGTGGCAAAAAAAGAAATTCCTTTGTTTTAAGACAATATAAAGGCAGAAGATAAAAGTCTTCTATAGCCTTTAAACTTAGCCAGGAGGGTATCTTGAGAAGGAGAGTGGACTATGAAAAACAAGAATCATTTATGAAGAAGAGTCTGTTTTACCATGTTTTTGGAACTGAATTCTGTGGCCTAGCGTATTTACTGTTGGGGAAACAAACTCTATTATGATAGAAAACTCCACTCAAACTGGCTTAAGAGGGGAAAAGTTTTATTGGTTTGTGTAAACTGGACCCGGATAGGTGTGGCTTCAGGACTGGCTCCACCCAAGGCTTTAATAATGTTAAGACTCAATTTCTGTGCTTTTCCTGGCACTACTTCCTCCCTGTTGGCTTTATTCTCCAGCCTGATCTGAGTAGAAGATAACTTTAATCCCTTCAGCCCCTAAATACCTGCAGGGTCATCTGTATCTGGAAAGAGTGACCATCTTTTTCCTAGAAGCCCTAGCAAAAGTCTCACTGCACCTTATTGGCTCAGACTGGCCCCCTCTGTGGCCACAGGAATGTGAAGTTTGGATTGTCTAGGAGTGAGCCATATGCCCAGCCATCGAGTTTGAGGGCATAGTCTACTCCACCAGATACACATAAACTGTAATTTCCAAAAAGGAAATGAGGATACCATTATATTACAGTAAGGGTGAATGTGTGCTGGGCAACAGAAAATAGATGTCCTTAACTCTTGTATCTTTTCCATTTTAAGAGTTAGGTCTCAACTAAAGAAGACCAGCTTGATTGTTTTTTTTTTTTTTTTTTTTTTCATTTAGTATTCAGTGCTAATTTGGAATTTGTATGACTTCCCTTCAAATTACTGTTTTAGGACTTTTCAACTTTGAAGAGCTTTGAGAATATCAAAATTTAAAAATTTGGTGCTACTTTAATAAATTCCATACTATTAATTTTCCTATTAGCTATAGTAATCACATTTGCTGATAACTAGTTCTTATGATATACAACAGTGTCTTTATGGATTCACATGTTTTTCTAGGTTAATACTTCTTTAATGCCTTAAGCAGACTGGGCTTTTAGACCAAGAAGTTCATAAAGAACCATGAAATCTAAGGTTCTCTGCTAGACACTCAGGGCCTTGGGGAGAGGAGGAGCAGTAAGGGGTGATGAGGGACACTAAAAAGGCTTTATGTATTCATTACTGTAACTGATTTTAGTCTGAAAATGGAAATTCAGTTATTACTGAAAAGGCAAATAAGTACCTATTGTACTTTTATTCTTTTTAACATCAAAATTGTGAAATGAAGTGGAAAGTTATATTTACATTTCAGTCTCTAATATAATCTTTGGATAGCTCCTTTCATTTCTTTTTTTTTTTTTAAGCTTTTATTTATTTATTTTGTCAGAGAGAGAGAGAACGCACAAGCAGGGGGACCAGCAGTCAGAGGGAGAAGCAGGCTCCCCTCTGAGCAGGGAGCCTGATGTGGGACTCATCCCAGGACCTTGGGATCATGACCTGAGCTGAAGGCAGACGCTTAACCGACTAAGCCACCCAGGTGTCCCACTTCTTCCATTTTTTACATTACATTCATATATATGTGAATGGGTACAAATATCCCATTAAGGTTTTACCATCCTATTGTATTTAGGAAACTTTAGGTTTTTTTCTTTTAGATTTCTTTTTTTTTTTTTAAGATTTTGTTTATTTTAGAGAGAGAGAGAGCAGGGGGAGGGGCAGAGAGAATCCCAAGCGGACTCCACACTGAGCACAGAGCCTGCCTCAGGGACTGATCCCAGGACCCTGAGATCATGACCTGAGACGAAGTCAAGAGTTGGAAGCTCAACTACCTGAGCCACCCAGATGCCCCAGAATTTCTTGACACCATAGAAATACTTATGCTTTACTCACCAAATTAAAATGAAGACTTTAGGGGTGCCTGGGTGGCTCAGTTGGTTAAGCGTCTGTCTGCCTTTGGCTTGGGTCATGATCCCAGGGTCCTGGGATGGAGCCCCACATGGGGCTCCCTGCTCAGCTGGGAGCCTGCTTCTCCCCTCCCCCCTGCTCGTGCATTCTCTCTCAAATAAATAAAATCTTAAAAAATAAATAAAATGAAGACTTCATGAAATCTAACTTAAACATATATTTAACATTTTCTTTTCTTTTATTAAGTTCTGCGAAATGAGAAAACAATTTTTTCAGCTTTATAGATGTTTTCAGCTTTAATAGGAGATGGTACAAGATCCATACCTACTGTAATGCAAAGCTGGATATAAGGATAAGTGTTTAGGAGATAAGGAAAGACTTCCTCATTGGAAAACGCATATCATATGGGTCTTGAAACATTACAGGTAAATAGTGATAACATTAAAACAACTATTACTTACTGAGCATTTATTATATTCAGTTTCACTTTTTTGCCAAAAATATGTGATATATCATTTTTAAATCTGGAGAAAAGTTGGAAGAATTTGAATTGTGGTAGATCCTAAAGACACATGGTTTAAAACTTAAAAACCAAAAGTAATAGAGCTTATTGGGACACATCATATGAGAAGCTTTCTATTTTAGCCACCACAATAACTCTTTGTAGTATAAATAAAAGTTGAAAATCATTTCTAACAAAAATTACATTGTTTCTCAAGAGGTAATCAATGATTTGAATAAAAAATAGTACATACATTGCCTTAGAAGGCTCTAGATTAATGTTCTAACATTAGTCATTAAAGAAATTCCTGTGATTATATATGGATCAGCAGTATTAGCAATTGTAGTCTGTACTCTGTACATCTTCTAGAATCAACAACATATTAATTTGCTTGGTTTTTATATATGTATTAATGTGTTTTACAAATGTAAGATCATTTAAAGTGGACTTTCCAAAATACAGCGTGACTTTAAATGAGTGGTCTTGGAAAATTTATAAATACTCTAAATGTTTACTGAAGAACATTTTCATAACCACAAAGAAGAGAATAATATATTTCATAGGTTATTAAGAAGTTAAGCCTTTTTTTTGAAGTACTAAGAGGAGTAATTAGACAAAACCTATTCAAATATTATTTTAATTGCAGTTTGAGTTACATAAAAAAGAGCCCAAATTAGTTTAAACAAATAAGATTTGAATCTGTGGTATTCTGAGCCTAGTATTTTTTCATTGAATGTCAAGGGTATGTTAAAGTTCCCACATTTATGTTTCTCTACAAAAGATTGTTCTGACAGTAAGTTTTAAGTCATTTTCACAATTTATTGCTGTCTAAAAATTTCCCTTGACTTCACATTTTGTTCTGAATGTCTTGGTTTCTTTCCTCCACCTACACAATGTAGAAGGCAAATGAAGCAGGAGTTACAAAGTAACACAGTAAATTTAAGAACCCTGGCTTTTTTCCAAAACAAAATAAACCTTTATTATAAGAATGCTTTTTATTGATACCAAAAAAGGTGGGGGGGGGTGGGCTTTTGGCAAGTGTTCAGTAAATTTGTGAATAACCTAATTGATTTAGCTAGAATGAATAGGAAGCATTGCTGTTTGTCCTTGTAGATATTTGGCTCAGTAAACACAGTGATAGACCAAACACTTTATGGTCAAAGGTTAAGAAAAAGACAATCCAGTAAACTTATTGATCCAAATATCAGCAATTTTATGTCTGTGTCAGGGCCTTCAAAGAGAAAAACAATATGTTAATTAAAATACTTTTTATTTCTATTAAAAAATAATTGTTAACTTACATAAAACCCAATTTTTTGACAAATGTTAATATGTGAAAATATTAATAGAGGAGAGCCTTGCTGAGAATTGTAAGCTATATGAAATTTAAAGATGTGTGTAGACATTTAAACATACTGTCATATACTCTACAATAAAACTCCAGTAAAAGCAGGAATCATTATTAGGACAGATAATTAAAGATGACAATAGAAGCAAATTAAGAATTTTTAAAAAATTCATTATAGATGTCACATTAGTTTAGCTCAGTCTGTAACTCTTTAAAAATGTAAAATTTTAGGGAATTTTTGAGGTCCTGTAAAAAAATTTTTTTCCTTAGAGGAAGAGAAGAAATGTTGATGGCAATTAAAATGCATACAGTACTTTTATTCATCCATCCATTCGTTCATTTATGTGAGAGAGAGAAAGAGAGAGTACACACAAGCCTAGGGAGGGAGGGTGGAGGGGCAGAGGGAGAGAAAGAATCCCAAGCAGGTTGCATGCTCAGTATGGAGCAGACACGGGGCTCCATCTCACAACCCTGAAATCATGACCTGAGCCAAAATCAAGAGTCGGATGCCGAACCAACTGAGCCACCCTAGCTCCCCTACAGTACTTTTAAAAAGTACATTTGCGAATCCATTTTTACAGTTTTAAAAGCATAGAAGTATATCATGTATAACTTTATTTGCTTATAAGACTATTACATGATTTTAAAAGGATATCTCAGAAAAATTCTAGTGACAAAAAAAATGTTTTTCCTAATTTTAATAGTTCCTTTAGGAGAGGAATATTTCTCATTTAATCTTTGTATCTGTAACTCCTTGCACAGTAGCTGAACCATAGTAGGCACCATGTAAATGTGTATTGAACTAACCTCAATTTTAGAAATTCCACAGTAGGACAATGTTACCTTTCTAGGCTTTAAATCTATACTTCTCCCCTCCCCACACACCCACTTTTGTATCTCAATTTTGGTACAGATAGGTTCTCAGTTCTGAGTGTGAAGAAAACTGGTTGATATTTTCATCTCCTCAATCTTAGCTTGAGCTGAAATTACTTAAAAGGGAACTAGATTTAACAGCATACCATCTTTTCAGGTATCTACAGAATATAGTTTCTAAATTATATGAATGGGAAGAGTCTGTTTTTATCTGAGATGCCTGATGGAAAAAAGTCAATCAACCAAGGTAGAGAAACTTTCTGCCAAAAGGATCTACTCCTATCTAGCAGTCAGTCCTAATAAATGTAGTTAGAGGGAAGCTAAATTCTGACTTTCAAATGTTAACTAAGGCAAAAGCCTAGATTTTCCAGGTTAGTTCCAATTTCAGGTACAGTAATCCTTTGACAACAAGGATTATGATTAGCAAGGTTGCAGTTGTTTCAGTCAAGCACTCAATTGGAAATAGAGTTTGAGAAAAACAGTTAAAACAGCACTAAATGAATATATTTTTAGCACAACAAAGTTCCAGAAGATACCCACTACCAATTCAAGCCATATTCACCAATGTTAAAAACCCGACTCACTTAACATTGTTTAGGAAGCATTGCTATGGTGTTGTAATCTACTAAAGCATAGTTTCCCAGTAAGTGTATATTGATGGAATCATGCCTCTGAAAAGTTTTCCAGTCAACTCCTTTTTTTTTTTTTTTTTTAAGATTTTATTTATTTGAGACAGAGAGATAGAGAAAGCGACTGACAGGGAGCCTGATGCAGGGCTGGATCCCAGGACCCTGGGATCATGGCCTGAGCCAAAGGCAGAGGCTTAGCCAACTGAGCCGCCCAGGTGCCCCTCAAATCAACTCTTGATGGCATGGAATTTGATGGGTTTTATGCTTTCATTCTACCTTGTGTTTTTTTTTTGTTGTTGTTTAATAAGCATCAGCAAAAGGGTTATTAGCAACCTGGGCTTTTGCAAATTAATATGGGGATGTTTTTTCTGGTCTTGGTAGTCTATCCATCGTTGAAAAAATATGAGGTCAAGAATTTATTGTGAGGCTATAAAGGGGAATCAGTTGCTATCATACTTTTTGTTTGCACTCAACTGATTTTTTTTTAAAATAAGTGTTTTATTTTGGTGTATAATACTAAAAGTCATAATTGGTGATTTCTTTGGTTTTCTTCCAACCTACCCCACCCAGCTTCTCATTCCTGTGAGTAAACTCAGACTTAGTCAAATTTGTCCTGGTTCTCAGTACCTTAAAGTATGAAGACCATGTCCAACACAGAACAGAGATTTCTTTTGATCAGTTTTGACCTGGCTGGTTTCAGATAGTTTCATAAGCATCTTCTAGCTGCATATACAGTTTCTTATTCCTTTTACATATTTGCATTGCAGAAGCATCTATGTAACTCATCTCACTTGAAGAGCCACATTACTGGCCTGTTCTTAATCCATTCACCATGAGAAAAAATAAAGATATAAACCCATCCCTCTCTGGTAACCTTCCTTAGGAAAAGAGCCCTCCCTCTGAGAGATGTTGAACAATACACAATACACAACAGTACACAAATGATGAGGGATCCCACACCAGTCCCCTATATTCATCAATATAGATTTTCCTAAATAGTGAAAAATTGACAAGACATGTGAGGAGAATCAGTAACATGCCTGTGCCTTTGGGGCTTTCCATTTTGTCTTAATGCATATGGCATATATTTCCCTCTCCATATTCAGATTAACTTCTCACTCATATTGGTTTACTCTATTCTGAAAGGTAACTCTTTCTTTGAGATGACTTCCCAAAAATCCCTAAAGTGAGTTTTATGTGTGCTACTGCAGCCTTTATTTTGGGTCCTACTATCCCAAATTCCACCTAAGTTTGGCAAAACCTATTTTTCCATAATGTGATAATCCAGACTAAAAATATGAATTTGACATAATACATTATTTTTATCAGACATTTTTGGCAGACAGCTTCTGGCCCTGGTTTGATTGATTGATTGACCTTTGCTGTGTAGAATGGTGGAAAGGACAGGGGCTTAACTTCAGATCATAACTTTTGCCAGTTAGTTTCAAAATGACCTTGAGCAAATTATTTAGCCTGTTTTCCTCATCTGTTATGAGACAGTTGTAAAATTTGAGTTTAATGTGTATTAAGTTCTTAATACCTGCTACCCAGCAGATAACACGTTTGTTTTCTTCCCCTCTCCGAAACCTTGTTTAAAGACTTTTGATTAACTCCAGAATAAAGTTCAGTCTCTTTACCTTACCCTGACCCTTAAGGCCCACTATATTGGGCACTTCTTTGCCTTTCAGCTGTATCTCATTCAGTTATTAGACATTTATTCAGTGCTTGCTGATAGTGACTGAGCTTACAGAGACATGCTCCTTGATTTCCGCGGACTTACTGTTTATTGGTCTCCTAACCAATCCCTTGTTTCAGGCAACCTACTTACTTATCCTTTATGAGCACACACTATAGTTTTTACTCCTTGCCTTTTTTGTCTTGATGCATGTGTTTCTTCCACCTGAACTGCCATTTCTCTGCTTATCAAAATCTAGTCTGTCTCACAAGGCCCAACTCAAATACCCCTCCTATGAAGATTTCCCTGGATCCTCTTCCACTGAAGTGGTAATACTTTTCTTTGAGGTTTTACAATACCTATGGTCTTTTGCTTTAATATAGTATCTGTCCTGTACTGATTTGGGTTGGGCTGATTGATTTATACCCTTTTTGCTAACAATAAGGAAATAAGTGGTGGTATAGGGAATCACACCTTTTGCATTCGTTTGAATACTCCCGTAGCTTCTGGTATTATTGTGAATGCTCACTGATAATTTGTTGGATTAGTAATTACATTATTAGTTATTTTAGGTGCACAAAATTAAAAGGAGAGGGGCGCCCCGGTGGCTCAGTAGTTAAGTATCCAGCTCTTGATCTCCGCTCAGGTCTTAATCTCAGGGTCGTGAATTAAAGCCTTGCATTGGGCTCCACACTGGGTGTGGAGCCTACTTAAAAAAAAAAAGTAGGGAGACGACAGCCCTCAGTTTGAAAACTACTCAAACATCTAAGTTAATTAAATTGCAAGGGAAGCCTACAATTGCTGTTGTTAGTAGAAAAAAATCATTAATAATCATTTAATGGAAAATACCAATCTAGAATATTGGAAGAGGGATGGCTCTTTATAATCTTGTTGTGTAGAGATATCATTATCTGGTAACCTAGAAATAATAGTTTTTAAACTATTTTTAGTTATTTAACCAATAGGACTGTAAGCTAATATTTGTAGCTAATACTTCCTTTTACAATAAGGCAGTAAATGTAAGTGAAGTGTATTCCTGAGTTGTGTGAGTCATATTAATAAATTATGGAACATGTGGAGTGGGGCATGGAAACCCCCAATTTATAGCCTGTTAGTCAGAAGTAGAGATAGCCTGGGATTTGCAACTGGCATTAGAAATGGGATGGTCTTTTGGGACTGAGCTCTTTAACTTGTGGGATCTGAGTTAACTCCAGGTAGGTAGCATCAACTGAATTGAATTGTTGGACACCCACTTGGTGTCAGAGAATTGATGAATTGATTGGTGTTAGAGGATACATCATGCTCAGTTGCATTCATTGAAGGGTGATGTATGATGTCAGCAAAACATAAACCAAAAAAACTCATGTCTGCAATTAAAGCTAGATTGAAACAATATGAGGTTAGAAATTCCAAGCCTAATTGTCAATTTTGTGATTTCTGGTACAAAAAACATTTGGTTTGGGAAAGTCTTAAGCTCTGTGAAAACTTGTAGAATGTTCAAATAATTACTTCCCTCCATTTCTCTGGTTCAACAAGTAATAGAAGTTAAAATATTTAGAATTTTTTAACTTTTGCAAGTTCTAAAGTTGCATAAGTTCTTCTGATCTTTTATTCTTCAGAACATTAGTATTTGAATTCCAGATGTACACCAGCATTCAGTAATCTCAAGTTTATGGCAAGATTTTTTTTATATGGTATATTTTGTTTCTTTGTTATTTATTGTAACAGCTTTATTGAGACATAATTTATATACCATACAGTTTACCCACTTTAAAGTGTATATACTCCACTGGATTTTAGTATAGTCACAGAGTTGTGCAACCATCATCACGATCAATTTTAGAACATTTTCATCAGCTGAAAAAGACACCCTGTAGCCTTTAGCCATCACTCCTCAAACCCCACTTACCTATACCCTCACCCTAGTCAACCACCTATCTTTCTGTCTCTGGATTTGCCTATTCTAGACATTTCATATAAATGGAATCATATAATATGTTGTGCTTTGTGAGTGGCTTCTTTCATTTAACATGATGTTTTCAAAGTTCATCCATGTTATAGCATCTATTAGTACTGTCACAAAAGTTCATAAAGAAAACAAGTAAAATCAGTCACTTAAGTAGAAATTAGTAAAAGTGTATTGAGTACATATCAAAAAGACAGTTTGCAAACCAGGAGCACTCAAATCAAAACATGGAATGAGGCTCAGAGGTATATTGTTATAAAGCATCTTATATAGTGTGAAGGCATGAGTGTTTATTCTTTATGGTGGTTACTTGCAATATTGAAATTTTCTTAAAAGAAAGAGAACTGGTTACTGCTCACTCCTTATCAGTTTGGGGGAACTATTTTGCTTATGATTTTTAGAAGTGACCCAGGTCAAGGTAACTTCACTTATCTTGCTTAATAAGCTAAATTAAACTTTGCTTGTATGACTGCTCAGGGAGTTTTCAAGTCTGGTCACCATTTGTGTTTGATTCTAACAGGTCTTTATTCCTTTTTATTGCCAAATATTCTATTGTATGGACACCACATTTTGTTTATTCATTCAACAGTTGATGGACTTTGGGGTTGTTCCACTCTGACCATATGAATAATGCTGCCCAATGCACATTCATCCACAAGTCTATATATGGACATATGTTATCATTTCTCCTGGATATATACCTATGAGTAGAATTCCTGGGTCGTATGATAACTTAATGTTTAATCTTTTAAAGAACTGCCAGACTGTTTTCCAAAATGACTGCACCATTTTACTTTCCTACCAGTAGTGATTGAGGATTCTACCTTTTCCACATCCTTGCCAATACTTATTATTATCTGTCTTTTATTATGGTGGTAACATTTCCTGGTGGCTGTGAAGTGGTATTTCTTTGTGGTTTTGATTTACATTTCCCTAAACACTAGTGAGTTGAGCATTTTTTCATGTACTTATTGCTCACTTGTTTATCTTTTTTTAGAGAAATGTCTATTCAGATTCTTTACCAATTTTTAATTGGGTTTATATTTTTATCATTTAATTGCAAGAGTTCTTTATATATCTGTACTTAGATATAGCTAGATCTATATCACATAAGTGATTTGCAAATATTTTTTCCCATTCTGTGGCTTATCTATGGCAGTACTTTTGATATCTAGGTTTCTTTGGTTTGTTTAAGGAGACTTCTAGGTTAGCGAAAGCCCACAAAGTGGGAGAGTGAACAGACAGTTCAGGGAGGCATAGCCCCTCTGATGAGCAAAAAGAAACCAATCTCCATGGTATGCCTGTCATCAAACTTTTATTTATCTAATTTTCAGCTCTCTCTTTATGATATAAATTATTATAACAACCAAGACAGCAAATAATAAAGCTAAAGGTGAATACTTGGCTATCTCATATGATGATACTTGCACAGTACAAGGTATGAGTTACTTGTTGGCTGACTGTTCTGTTCTTTAGTGCTTGTGGTCTTGCCTCCAAAACTAATGAAACAGACTAACAGACGTCAAAAGATCTGGGCGGCGGGGGGGGGGGGTGGGGGGAAGGAAGTCAAAGATCTGTTGGCTAGCTCCACTACTTAGCCCTATAACTTCATCAAATGACCTACCCTCTCTGGATATAGATTTTTCTCATCTATAAAATGAGGGAATTGAAAAGAAAATTGTGCAAGTTGAATAGGAAGGATATTTTTTAAGGTTCTTTCCAGCTTTAGAATGTGATTATATGGTGCAGTAATACCAGTGACTTTCTTCTCCTCCTTCTTATTCCTTTTTCCTTCCCCCTCCCCTTGTTGAAAAATCTTAGGCCTCCATATATCTTTTTCTCAAAAGGATTGGAGATAGATGGATTTGGCAAGTAAAAAACCAGGTACATGTAGACACTCAGTAAAGACATTATAGGATAGCCAATACCACCTGTGTGAAGCTGCTTATGTATTAGAAGAACATGACCTACACATCACCAGTGAGGCAGAACTAAAGGATGAAATAATTTACACACCTGCTGTGGGTGTGGCTAGAGGTAAAGGGACTATGAAGATTAAGTCCTTGATTGCTTCCGTGGAAGTTTTCAGAGATCATTAGAGAAGAAGCACGCTCTCAGAGGTTAGTTGTGTCCAAAGGTGAAATCAAAACCTAGACTACAACTAATAAGAAAAACAGGACCATAAGAAAAGAAACATCTGAAAAGGCCTAGAAATTGTGAGGTAAGTGTATTTTGTTTTGTTTAGCCTTTTTCCAGAATGATTTTTAAAAGTTTTCAGGGTACTAAAAGTTTATTATTGATCCCAAAGCTCAGCTGAGGTACTTGCCAGAAGTTCAGACACTGTAGATAGAGACCAGGAAGTTTATGACACCTGTAAACCAAGCTAGATATGGAAGAAGAGAGGGGGAAGGTCACTGAAATTCAGGTCCATTTGCCAACATTTGGGAACTTATTCCCACTAACCTAAGAAAAGTGCTTAAAGTTTTTGTTTTTGTATTTGGTCTACATGATATTATTAATCAGACATTATTATAAATAAAGCACATGTGAAAAGCAAAAAGTAGGGACACCTGGCTGGCTCAGTAAGTAGAGCATCCGACCCTTGATCCTCGTGGTCATGAGTTCGAGCCTCACATTGGGTGTAGAGATCACTTAAATAAATAGAATTTTAAAAAAAGGAAAAGAGGGGCGCCTGGGTGGCTCAGTCGTTAAGCGTCTGCTTTCGGCTCAGGTCATCATCCGAGGGTCCTGGGATCCCACATTGGGCTCCCCACTCCGCGGGAAGCCTGCTTCTCCCTCTCCCACTCCCCCTGCTTGTGTTCCCTCTCTCGCTGTGTCTTAGTCAAATAAATAAATAAAATCTTTAAAAATAAATAAATAAATAAAGGAAAAGAAAGAAAAAAGTAGAATTCAGACTGGGAAAGAAGAGCTTGGAGATTTAATTCTAGCCTTCTCTCCCTTATGAATATGGGTCTTTGTCTCATTATAAAAATAACTCACCATACTCACTTAGAAAATAGAGAGGTTTTGTCTTTAATGTTTTCTTAGAGTTCTTTAGGAAAATTATATTCCCTCAGGACACTATATAGTATAAACACAGAGCTTGAAATACATAAGGAACTTTTATACTCTTAATGCTCTAATTTTAATCATTAAGGTAGTTCATGAGCTACTGATACCTCAGTTACTTTAGTTTTTGAGCAAGAAACACACTCCCCAAATTAAGAGAGTTGATACGTTGGTCTAAAGACTGTCAGGTCCTCAGGTTTTGTTGTAGACTCAAGTTTAAGGAATAGTCACAACTACATTCTATTTAGTATGAGTATTGGACCTGTCATGTCCGGCTTCTTGAGCAGTTTCATCGGCCCAGAATCACATGACAAGGCAGGATCACCAAATAGCAAAATCTTAGAATATGCCCAGGTCATTTTTACAGATGTATTTCCTGAACTGGACATGCATCTACACTGGTTAGACAAAAGCAGACTACTGGAGCAGACTTACTTCACAGTAGCCCGGGCAGGCCTGCTGCCAGCTGAATGGGCGAAGGAAACATTATGCAGATTTACTGAAGAACAGCTTCAGGGGATATGACACAGATATGGAATGCTGGGAAGCAACAGAAGTAAACTTGCAGCAATAACATAGGAGGGAGGGGGTATTTTATGCCAGGATGTTAGGTGACAAGGTATTATTAGACTTAGGCTGACCAAAACCATTTTTGTATAGGGGAGTATCAGCCCCTAGACTGGAGTAGGGCAAGAGTTTAATGGGTGGAGAGTATAGATGATTTGCCTGTGCAGCTCATTGATCAGGTATGAACCAGCCTTTACTCTTGTGACTTAATTAGCATGCTTTTAAAAAAATATTAAATGTAATTAAGCAAAAGCAGGTTCACCTTGGACTGTGTAGAGGAATAGATGAGTTCCATGCACAACCCTTTACCTTAAGAAAATACATTTCTTAAGAAGAGGAATGGGGTAATTTGGAGCTGCAGAGAGTTAACTCTTCAAATGAAGTTTACAAGTCAATAAGTAGGGTGCCCTCAGTAGCTCTCTGATGAACCTTAAACAATCCCAGCTCACCGCTGGGTATTGCTATCGATTCTTCCTCTTCATGAGCACCAAATGAATCTAATTTATTTTAAAATACAAAGCTAGAAATAAAAAAGCATGATCAATTGAAAATGTGGTTGAATGTTCACCTGTTCTTATGCCTGCGATAATGTAGTGTTTTGTAACAAGACCAAAAAAATCTGATTCATTAGATAATGCTAAATGGACACTATTTCTTTATATGTGAATTGCATTGATTTTTCTGGGTTTTTTTAATGGAATGTTTCTAACAGATTATTATACTAAATCTGTTAAAAATAGATTATTACACTATCATGAGAAGGTAGTTCAATATCTTAGTGATACTTCTGACATTTCTAGAGCATTTATATAGTTAATTCAGTCAACCATTTAAGAAATAGAATACTGCCTTTTCAGGTACCTTATTCCATAACTTGAAATTAAGCCTGTGTTAAAAACTGTTCTGTGCTTCCCTCTTACTTCCGTTTCTTCCCTTTTGGGCTACAAGCTTCCTTAGGGAGGACGTGAGGGAGAACTGAGTTCTCACTTCAGCCAATAGAATTTAGAATTATATAGTGTTTACCTATTTTGCGTAACACAGGCCCACCCACACACATTATGAGGTGCTTAAGTGAAAGAACACTGAGCAGACAGCTATTCAGTGTGTGATTCCAAGTGTAATTGGGAGATGCTTTGATACTGTCTGGATTTTATCTACTGGTGAGAAGATTGTTTATCTAGCTAAGCTGATAGCAGTGGAATAAAGAGGTAGGTATTCTGTAGTTTATTTTAATTGTCACATTGTCAGTGCTTCAGGTTAAAGGTAAGGTTTTAAGAGGAATGATTTGAATCATAATCAGATTGCTTATGTTTAATTTTTTCACATTCAGCTTTAGAAGTGTTATGTATGAATTACATTTCCTTCTGTCTTAGAGAAAGGGTTGAATAAATCTCTAGCTCTGAGGCTTCTGTTTTTTTAGGGAGGCTTTACACTGTTAATCTCACCTCCATCAGTACTAAGAAAAATATCTACAGGTGTTTATTGCCTCTTGACTGTTGGTCAACAGAAACCTGAAAACTTCATGTGTAATATTTTTCCAATCCAAGCTAGTGTATGTAGGTTTTTTTTTTTTTTACATGCTTTAGAACTTAATGTTGTCCATTGTTTTCTTTTGAATTATTAAATTTGTGAATTATGTTGCTCTCTGAAGAAAATTGTTTGGAAGCCAGAATGATGGTGCTGTCATTGTACTTTGGTTAGCTATTGACAGCTTATTCAGAATCTTGCTTTTTGACCATAAATCTCCTCTTGAGGTTCTCTCAAAGAGATCTAGGCCTTTGAGATAACTACAATTTACTATTTAGACATTTTCACAAGGTAGGGAAAAATTATAAAAAATTTTTTACAATATTGAGAGTCTTGCTTTATAAAGATTTTAAGTAATGTTCCTACCCTGAATGTTTTGTTGTTGTTCTTCTGATATGATGGGAAGAGATTTAATAATTTTAGATCTTAATTTTGATGAGATGGGACTCTTTCTGATATAAAATGAACAATCATAAGTTCCCAGTATTCTTTTCTAAAGCATTGTGTTTTCATTAAAAGAAAGGGTTATAATTGAGTTTTATTTTTCTTTTTATAGGAAATTTATTAAAAATTGAATCTTTTTGCTAGAATATTGACATGCTGCCCAGTAATGTGTGTGCATTTTTTGTCAGATTTTCTAATCTGTTTGTGAGGGGGAAGTATTCACTCTTGTACATGTATAAAATGGAAGTAACGAGAAAAGTTGCAAATTAGGAAAAATTGATCATAGTAATTTTGCATAATTGGGGTATTTATAATGTGATAATATAACAATAACAGAGTAGAGAGAGGAAATTTGTAAAAATACCTCAGCTGTATGTATGTATCATTTTCCTAATGAAAAGAGTTAAGTAGGAATACCACACTGAGTGATTTTGAATAATCACTCTGCTAAAAAATAGATGTTCTTAGCCTCCCACACACAATGTCTCTAAATTATTGCTATAAAAATTTATGGAGAAAACATTATGATTTGGTCAAAGAAAGATCAGCTGCTACTTTTGAGAACTTTTTGTGAACCAGAGAGAAAACTAAAATCCTCATAAGATGAACCTTCTTTTTGTTAGATGAATAATAGTTGTCATCTTTTAATAATGATCTCGTTCTATAGGTAGCTAACCTTACTGTTAGACACAGTATTGAAGATTCATTTGTAATTTGAATTTTCAACTACATTTTTCCCTTCCTTTTTAATAGAATTATTAATGGAATTATGAAACTATAAAAGAGTTAAAGTTAACTTCCCTATAAGAGCAAGGAATACATATACTAACTCTGACTTGACTTAGGTGTACTGTTTTTCCCCATTTTGAAAATCAAACATTTATACAGCATTCAACCTTGACACTAACTGCAGTGATTTTTGAGGCCTTTGATTGTATTTCAGGGCCTGTTACATATTATGAGTAGTAGAAAACTAGAACTTCCGTGGTATCAAAGTTATCTACCAGTAATAGATTATAAACATTTGTTTAGATACCAAGAAAAAAAGATCAGTCTCTGAGAAAATAAATATAAAATGTTGGAGCAGTATTATTAAGTATTAGTAAGACCTACTTTGTATGCCTAACTAAATACTTAGTGGGTATTTAGCAAGTACTTTAAAAAAAATTTTTTTTACATTACATTAGGTCCTTGAGAATCCCTGGTTTAACCCTCACAGTTTAAATAATTTTAAGAGACCCAAAAGTCTATGACTTATGTATATAGTGACTGAACCAAGCAGATTGCCCAATGTCCAAATCTCAAAGCCACTTTGTTGTTCTCATTCAGCCCTGGTGACAAAATCTATGAAGTATGGAAAATATTGTCACCATAGGTAGAGAAAATCATGTGCTACAGAATAGGTTTTGTAGATTCGAGAATTCATGAAGGACCCTGGATATAGCCCTCATGACTGTCAAGGGCCAGAATGCTCAGGTTTGGCCCTACACAGTCACAGCTTGGACTTTCAGTGTCTTCTCTAGTCTGAAGAAAACACTATCGTAATGAAGTAATCTAGTGAATAACTCAGGGAAGTCCTTGACTTTCTAGCTTTTCAAGATTTTATTTTTATTTTTATTTTTTAAAGATTTTTATTTATTTATTCGACAGAGAGAGAGACACAACGACAGAGGGAACACAAGCAGGGGGAATGGGGGAGGGAGAAGCAGGCTTCCTGCTGAGCAGGGAGCCGATGGGGGGCTCGATCCCAGGACCCTGGGACCATGACCTGAGCTGAAGGCAGACGCTTAACGCCTGAGCCACCCAGGCGCACCTCAAGATTTTACTTTAATGAAATGTATCAGAATTACAGTTTGATGCTGCTTTTTCCTAATTCTTCTTCCTCCCAGCTCCCCTTCTATTCCTTTTCATAAACTATTTAAGACAAGGATTCATGTGTGTAGGTGGACAGAACTCAGATTCAAACACTGTTAAAGATTTCAGTTACATGTAAATGTACATATATTAACTGAATTTATATGTATTAACTGACTTAATCCTCAGAAAAACCTAATGAGGTGTAGGCACTATTATAACCCTGACTTTATAGATAAGAAAAATAAATGTAAATACATTAATTCAGAAGCTATGATATTACTGCATATACAGAGTATTTTCTAATAAAGCCACCTACAGTAGATTAATAATGAAGTTGCCCTTCTGTGTCATAACTTTTTTTTTCTTTTTCTTTTTTCTTAAAAATCCATGAAGCATGGTTCTGCAAAATTCTAGTCAATGTGGGAAATGGGTCACTTTGGGTCTGGTATCACTCAGTCTGTTGAGTGGCCATACTTGAAGTAACAAACTTCTTGACCAACTGGCTGTGGATGGGCAGTTTCACATCAGAGAAAGGATGGGAGGCCTGGGAGGCTCTGTGACTTGATAGGACCAGCACAACGTGGAAATACTGTACCTTTAGGTTGTGAGAAGGCTGAAAGGAGGCCAGCTTTGAATCTTGAATTCATTTTAATGCCTGTTATTAATTTAAGGGGCTATTTTTTGTATTTCCTGTTTTTATTCTCTTTTTTACTTTTGATTTTGAAGTAATTTTAGCTTAAAAAAATTGGAAAACTAATTCAGCTAGTTTACATATATCCTTTACTCAGCCTCCTCTAATGTCAACAATCTATATAATCAGATTATATTTATCAAAACTAGGAAATTAAGGTTGGTACAATATGATTAACTAAACTATAGACCATATTCAAATTTACCCAGCTTTCCACTAATGTCCTTTTTCTGTTCTAGGATCCAGTTCATGATCCCATACCCCAGGCAGTTATTTCATCTCCTAATCCTATTCCAATCTGGGAGTTTTCCGGTCTCTTATGACTTTGGCACTTTGAAGAGTACTGATAGTTATTTTGTAGAATGTCTGTCAGTTTGCATTGGTCTGACGTTTTCTGGTAATTAGATTGAGGTTATGCATTTTTTGGTAACATACTATGGAAGCAATGTGTCTTTTGGTGCATCCTAATCAGAGGATACATGATATCAAAATGTCTTATTACAGATAATGTTATCCTTGATCGTTGGTTAAAATGGTGTCTGCCTGCTTTTACACTGGGAAGTTTCTGTTTTCTCCTGTATAATTAATGTCTTGGGGAGATATTTTGAGACTATTATTATTGTCTTTTTTATTATTAATTTATTTGAGAGAGAGAGCACGCGCACACAAGTGGTGGAGGGGAAGCAGAAGGAGAGGGACAAGCTCACTCCCCATTGTGTGCAGAGCCCGACTTGGGGCTCAATCCCACAAGATCCTGAGATGATGACCAGAGCTGAAATCAAGAGTCTGTTGCTAAACCAACTGAGCCACCCAGGCGCCCCTGTTGTTGCCTTTTTAAAAATGCATGTAACTTGGTCAGTGTTCCAATAAAAATAAGGACTAGAGAAAACCCAGGTTATTCTCTTTCTGGGAGTAATTTAACTGTCCAAAATAATTATTACATAATACTCTTTTTGGAAGGGCCCATAACCCATAAGATTAATATTGTTAACTGCTGGAATATAAAAAGATGACGATAGGCTCAGTGTTCCATTTTTTTTTATTTCATGGGTTAGTATACATTTAAAGTGGTTGGGGGGCGCCTGGGTGGCTCAGTCGTTAAGCGTCTGCCTTCGGCTCAGATCATGATCCCCAGGTCCTGGGATCAAGCCCCGCGTCAGGCTCCCTGTTCCGCAGGAAGCCTGCTTCTCCCTCTCCCACTCCCCCTGCTTGTGTTCCCTCTCTCGCTGTGTCTCTCTTAGTCAAATAAATAAATAAAATCTTTAAAAAAATAAAGTTTGGAAAGAAACCATTTTATTCATTTTTTCCATGTTTAAATTTTATCCAAGGGACTTTTAAATTCAGCTTTAAACAATTAATTGAATTACTGAGAAAATTAAAATGGCTAGTCAGTATTACTTTAGTCCCATGTTGGGACAATAGCATGTAACATGTAGCCTGTAATAGGGAGCTTGAGTTGGAACCTTAGTTTTCTTATCCATAAAGTAAGGGTTGTAATAGTTCCTACCTCATTAAGGTTGTTCTCGGGATTAAATCAGTCAATACATGTAAAGTGCTTAGAACAGTGCTTGGCACAGGGACAGAACCCATTAAGTTTTAGCCACTATGAAAAAAAAAAAGGTAGCATAAGCATGAGTTGACTGCCAGTGTTGAGTGCTGACTTTAGAAAATGATGGACTTTTCCATGAATATACTCTTATCCGATGTTTTTGTTCCAAATAGCTGTCAAATCCCACTGAATTTGCTGCTTTCTGCAGACTTTTGTTTGGGATTTTAGTGGTTAAACCTAAGGGAATTTCTAGTCTTGCTTTTTGAGAAGCATATTCTCATTTTAGGAACTTTGGTAATATGAAAGGGTTGCACACAGGCCAAGTATGGGCAGAGATAGTAAAAATGTTTGAGGCCTTATTTGTGTCTTTTAAAATACATTTCTGTGTGTAGGGAATTAAGTGATCATTTGAGGTCAGCTGATCAGGAATACTGCCCTGCAGTTTTTTCTTGGTTGTTACTTTTTAGAGAGTACATGAAGGCTTCTGTCCATAAGCTATCTTGACTTACTTCCAATATGTGTTTTTCTTTCCGATGGTACCAGGAATTTGCCTTAGTGAAATACCCTGCTTCTCATGTTGGGTTCCTGTCTCCCTTTCCATTTTTTAAACAACCATGCAAAGTCCACTTCATTTACTGAAGTTTTTATTGTTGGTCGCTACCAGGAAACAGGATTGACAAACACAGTGAGCAGTGAGGAAGTCACAGTTTCAAACAATCTCAAAAAACACTAGTCATAGTTGCATAGTTGTTACTAGTCTATATTGGAGTGTAACTTGTTTAGTTTATTTTACCCAGGTATACTTTCTAGTCTCTCTCCTAAATGATCCCATAGTAGGGGCATCCTATTCTTATTTAGGAATTAGTCCCAGCCAATGATGTATGGGATTTGATTTGCGGTATCAGAAAACCCAGGCTACTTAACTTCTAGGAGCCACAGTTTCTCCATTTATAAAATGGGGATAAATGAGTTAATATATGTTGAATTAATATATGGGTCTCAGTTCTAGCTTTGCCAGATATTACCTGTTTGGCCTTGAACCCAGTCAGTGGCCTTTCTGATTAACACACTCAGTTCCCTTATCTGGAAAATGGAGTTAATAAGACTTTTCTAATTCACAGGGCTTTTGTGAGGGTCAAATAAAATAACCTTAAGTGAAAGCTCTTTGCTAATTAACATTCTGTGCAAGTGCAAGATAGACTTTAATCCAAGGTTGATTCAAGTTGACACCCCTTTTGATTTAAAAAGATTCCCCTATGCTTTCCAAAGCTTGCTTTTAATTTCTCCAGATATGGGCCCCCTAGGTCAAGAAGATATTTGCTTATCTGGCCTTCACAGGTTAGCCTTTCTCTAAATGTCAGACTACCCAGCACTGGCCTATAAGACTAGAGTGGCCACCCCAGCTCCAGTCCCTTTCCTTCCACCACTTAAGAGAGGCTGCTACAATATTAAAATATTTTAAATGCACAGAAATACTAATAATTAATCACCATCAAGGTAAGATGATAGTTCTTCAATTTTCACTTCCAGCCACTTACCGATTCTAATAAAACACTGAAACTACAGCTACCTTCAAAGCCATTGCCTTCACTAACACAAGGCTTAGTAATAACCATTTAAGACATCAGTATGATGAGGTAAGAAAGCAAACATTTATTAAATATCTTACTATGTGCCAAGCACTATGCCAAAAATAGGGGAAATTCCCCTCCTAAGAACAAGCTGTCATCCTCAATTTGAGATTAGAACAGTGGTTCTCACAGGGTGAAGGGTGGGAAGGTGGGACATTTTTGATCATCACAGCTAGGGATGCTCCTGGTACCTCTGGGGTGTAAAGGCTGGGAGTGCTGTTGAACCTCCTGCAGTGAACAGGCCAGCTACCCAACAATGTCAAAATATCAGTAGTGCCAAGGTTGAGAAACCCTAGTTTCGAGGAGCAAATACTGTCCGTGTGAAAGATATTAACTGCTTTCCCATCAGGATGAAAATATGTTGTCCCTATAAGTAGTAGAATATCAGCATGTCATTTGGGCTGTCCCGATGGGAAAGACTAGGTGTTCGCACAGGGGGTGCCCTGTATTTTGGGAAGGGGAACACGGACTTCACTTCCTCCATTGCTGTATTAAAAAGTTTAAAGTCACTGACGGGCAGTATTGTAACGTCATATTCCTGCAGGCTCCATTGTTTCTTCTCTCCTTTCTTTCTTTTTATGGAAGAATGCTGCTTATTAATCCTGCTGATTGTGAAAAAAGGAAGAAGGTGATTAGATTTTCACTCTTATTATCAAGAAACTGCTATAAATTCACCTCCCTTCAATCATAGCTTAATTGGTTTCATAAAACGGCTCCACCACAAATATACCAAAACAGTTCTGTTTGAGTCATCCTTTTGAAATCAGCCAAAGGGGAACTCTAGTGTAGATGGGAATCTGTTTCATTAGAGATAATATATGCAGTCCACACCATTTTTCACCATAAAGAAGCATTTCATGTTTTAAAACATTTTCCTTTTTTCTTTTTTCCTCTGCAACCCTTTGTGCCTACTCACTTCCCCACCAAAATAGAAGTGTTTAAAAAGATTATGTAAACATCTATGTAAGATCAGTTTTGTTCTTTGTTTAGTATTTGTTTTGCTTCTTTTTATTTTTCAGGGCAGGAATTTTGTACTTGTGTTTAGTAGGTAGTAAGCAAAAGGCTGTGTGCAATGTAAATAAAAGAAAAAAACATGTTATGTTGAGGGAGCAATTTGAACGAAGATTGATTTCCCAGTTTTCCTTCTTTAAGTGAAACTGACAATTATATGTGATAGAAAGTCATTCCTTTGGGAAGAGTTGATACAAAAACAATTGTACTTCACTGGCCTTAAAGGCCAAGTACAATTGTTTTTGTATCAACTCTTCGATTAGAATCCTTTATCAGTCAAATTTAATGAGACTGTTTCTAAGAAATATATATTTTATGGCTCGTTTTTTATGTTTTCCAAGCCTACACAGAAAATAATATTCTTGAATGTGTTTCTTTAAAACAATTTGTTTAACTTGGGAAGGTCCCTGCTGATGAGAACATGCTTACTTTCTAAGGATCAAGCAGAGTTTTAAAATAATAGGTATTATAGAAAACAGCCTTATTAGTAGTAGGATTTTTTGCTATCCTTTTTTTCCAGTCTCGGGTAGAATTAATGGTGCTATTTAATATTCTTTTTGTTAGATCATCACATTGGGAAAGAACTGAATATATGAGGTCAGACCAACTAACTTAATTGAATATCAACAGGTGGGGCCAGTAATTGAGGCATTAGAATATACTTTATATAGATACCCATTTCACAGTCTCAAGTGAATTTAGGAATGACTTTAGGAATTAATTTTGAAGAATTCTATATTTTATTCAGATTTTAAATATAGAGAATATACAAGGAGGGTGGGTACAGGAGCACCATCTAGCAACTTAGCTTTGTTACAGATTCTAAACCACTGTAAAAATCATGACTCTTCAGAACATGTAAAGATTCTAACAATTCTTTCCGACAAACACATGTAAACATGTATTAGAATTGCAATGAAAGGTTCCAGGAGAAGTAGTTGTCATAGCATATGTTATTCATAGTTTAAGAATTCCAGTTATAGATCATTGGTTATATGCCATTTTGAATTTAAGAAAACTGTTTATCTTGGGTCATTTAAGTGTATAAACAGTACTACTAAAGTGTTTCATTATTATAGGTTTCAGATTATTAGATACAGAAATAAAAGCCAAGTTTGAGTGTGTTCCTGTATTGAAACTTTGATATCACTGATAAAATATCCCAAAATCAGGCCTTCTAAGGGACCTAAGCAGAGTAAAAATAAGTATAATTGGAAATCTATTGTTTTTCTTGGCTAATTTGGCCAAGGTCTGTATGGTGGATATATGCTAGCCCTATCCCAGTTACTTGTCAAAGCTAAAAATTGTTCTTTTGCTATTGAGGTGATGGGACTAAATCTATAGTCCTAAATGTACATTACTTATAAATTCTTATGTTAGAACCAGATGGTCTCGTATTTTTTACAGCTCTAAAATTCTCTTCATTCTACTTTAGTCTCATCATTTTTAGAGATGAGGGAACATTGCTTTGTTCAAAGAGAGCTAGAACTAGAACATAAGCTAATATTTGCTAGCCCTGCTATACACAAGTATCAGCCAAATATGGGCATTCACATTTATCACTTTCAGATTTCAGCCATATCTGTGTACTTACTGATACTATTTAATACTATTAAATTGACTTACCTCTTTAAATAAGTGTTTTTAAAAGGAACATTTTACTACTATAAATGGAGAATTATCACTTCCTAAAAATAGAAAGTAACTCTAAATGGGAGCACAAATCAAGACAAAGCCATATTATTAAAATTTAATTTAAACTTTAAATTTAGTTCTTGTTATTACATTTTTAATTCTTGCTATTCTTGGTCAGAAATGTATCAAAGCAATGTTTTTGTGTTTGATGGCGGTACCTTAATTGTCTAACAAGAAAAGCACAGTTAAAGCTTCTAATTAAGCTTTGCTTAGCTTTTTGTAATGGGATGCTTCTTTGAGGGGGGAGTAAAAGGGTATGAATTCTTGTTTGTATAGTAAAGTCTGATTTAATATAGATCAGAAGGTCTTGTAATATGGAACCAAAACTGTTCTTTGGTTAATTTGAATTTAATTTTTTTTTTTTAAGAATTTATTTATTTATTTGACACAGAGAGACACAGCAAGAGAGGGAACACAAGCAGGGGAAATGGGAGAGGGAGAAGCAGGCTTCCCGCAGAGCAGGGAGCCCGATGCAGGGCTCGATCCCAGGACCCTGGGAACATGACCTGAGCCGAAGGCAGACGCTTAACGACTGAGCCACCCAGGCGCCCCTGAATTAATTTGTTTTAGAACTCTTAAATTTTTACATTGAAGGTTTTAGTTAGCTTCATATTATTTCTTTTTCTAAATGGAGGATATGATCCAGTATAGTTTATTTTACTGAAATAAAACATTTCTCTGGGGAGATGAGAAGATTTTATAGAGTATTTGTATGGAGGGATTGTGTTTTTTTAATAGTTCTTAAGCATGTTTTATTTATTTAAAATAATTTAATAAGTTTTTTAAATTTACTAACGATAAAAATTAGTGTGTCTCAATTGCTGGTTTAAATGTGTATGTCAGTTACAACGGATAAAAGAGGGTCAAATGGCTAAGCTTTTTCCTTTTACTTGTTCTTACTCATTGGGCTACAAATAGTCTGTGTTGCCTTCTCTCCAAAAGTGCTGCTATAGAGGCTGTATTTCACTGTACTATAGAAAAATACAAATAGGCATTTTTCATTCATTAGTTTCCTATGGAACTTGTTGATGGAAGTATAAAATCAGGCGACTGTCATGGGTTAGCTAGTAAGAGTTTTGTTGTGAAAAACCTTTGTAACAGGTCTAACAGGAAGACCATGGAGAGAACAGGTATAGGAAATAACTGGTCCCATTAAGCTGCTGATGAAATAATCATAATAGTATTATGGGGATTATTTATTGTAGCATTTTTTCTGGCTTATCAGAAATATTTTGTTTTTCATATGTGTGTCAAATTTATATTTCTTAATTAAGCTTTTTAATTTGGGATCATTGTAGATTCATATGTGGTCACAAGAAATAATACAAAGAGAGATTCTGTGTATCCTTTACACAGTTTCCTCCAATGGTAATATCTTGCAAAACTATAGTAAAATATCACAACCAGAATATTGACATTGGTAAAAATACAGAACATTTCCATCACCACAGGGGTCCTTTCTGTTGTCTTTCTGTAGCCATGCCCACTTCCATTTTACCCCCACCCCCTCCTTAACTCCTAGCAAGCATTTATCTGTTTCCCATTTCTATAATTCTGTCATTTCAAGAGTGTTACATAAATAGAATCATTTTTGTAACCTGTTGAGGTTGGCTTTTTTTACTCAACATCATTCTCTAGAGATTCAGCCATGTTATTTCGTATATACCAGTAGTGTGTTCCTTTTTATTGCTGAGTACTGTTCCACAACATGGATGTACCACAGTTTAATCATTCACTCAGTAAAGAACATCTGGATTGTTTCCAGTTTTTGGCTATTATGAATAAGGCTGCTATAAACATTCATGTACAGGTTTTGTAACATAAGTCTTCATTTCTCTAGGATAAATGCCCAGGTGTGCCATCTATAATTGTCCTAAATATTCCTTTACATATATTTGAAACCACATCAGACAGTGTTAATAATTTTTGCTTTGACTTTCAGACATACTGTAGAAATTCAAGAAAAGGAAAGCTTATTGTATTACCTGTATTTTTACTTACCATGTTTTTTCTTCTTTTCTGATGTTCCAGGGTTCTTTTATCATTTTTCCTTTTTTTTTAAATTATTTATTTATTTATTTATTTGAGACAGAGAGAATGAGAGAGAGGGAGCACATGAGAGGGGGGAGGGTCAGAGGGAGGAGCAGACTCCCTGCCGAGCAGGGAGCCCGATGCGGGACTCGATCCTGGGACTCCAGGATCATGACCTGAGCTGAAGGCAGTCACTTAACCGACTGAGCCACCCAGGCGCCCCCCTTTTATCATTTTTCTTAGAGAATTTCTGCTAGCCATTCTGATAGAGTAGATCTGTGGTAACAAATTCTCTTTAATTTTCCCTCACCTGAAACTGTCTTGATTTCCCTTCCAGTTTTGCTGGGCATAGGATTCTGGGTTGACAGTTCTTTTCTTTCAGCACCTGAAAAATATATGCTACTTTCTTCTGGCTTCTGTGATGTATCTTGGCATGGAATTCTTCAGGTTTATGCTCTGTGAGGTTTGTTCAGTTTCTTGAATCTGTGGTTGTGTGGTTTCGCTTCCCAAATTTGGCAAGTTTCCAGCCAGTATTTGAATACTTTTTCAGCTCTACTCTCTTTCCTCTCTTTCTGGGTTCCAGTGATACAAATGTTAGATCTTTTGCTGCAGTCCCACAGGTCCATGAGGCTCTGGTCTTTCTTCATTTTCTTTTTCTTCCTTTCCTTTCCTTCTCTTCTCCTCCTCCTCCTTCTTCTTTTAGTCTGTTTTCCCTCTATTGTTCAGATTAAGTAATTTCTCTTTTCTGGTTCACTGATTCTTTATAATGTCCCTTTTATTCTGCTGATAAGCCCATCCTAAAAAGTGAGCTTATTTTAAATTTTTGTTTCTTTGTCCAGACTTTTTTTTTGGTTCCAGATATGTTTGCAGTTGTTTATTAAAGCATTTCACATTTTTATCATGATTGGTTTAAAATCCTTTTCAGGTAATTCTGATCCTTTTCAGGTAATTCTGATCTCTGTCATCTCAGCTTTTGTCTTTATTATCTTTTTGCATTGTCTTAAATCTTTCTAGTTCTTAATACAATGAATGGTTTCTGTTGAAACCTGGACATTTTTGTGTTATGTTCTGAGACTCTGGATGTTATCTACACCTACTGTTTCCAGTGTCTTTTTCTGTCACTGCCTTGGCTAGGGAATAGTGGCTGCCTCCTTATTACTGCCAAATAGACATAGAAGTCCAGTTTCCCTAGTCAGCCTTCATTGACACCCAAAGGGAAGGGAATCCTTGTTATTGACAAGTGAGTGTGGAAGTCCAGGCTCCCCTGACACTGCTAGAGTAGAGGTGGGGGCATGTTACCAACCAGCAGGGTGGAAGTCTTGGCTCCCTACTTGGCTGCCCTGACAATACCCTGGTTGGGGGCAGGGGGCTAGGTTTCTTCCTTACAGCCTCATGAGGTGGAAATCTAGGCTCCCCACTTGGCTCTTGCTTGTATAGGCAGTGGTAGGTCCAGTGTTTTCTGTGGTGTTTGGCTACAGTAGAGTGGTTATTGTCAAAAGTTATTTCTCTTGCTAAGGCAGCCCCTTTCTCATTCCTTTAACTAGAGAGAGCAAGCTTTTGGGTGGATTTTTTTTTTTTTTTTTTTTTTTTTGTCTCGGCCAGTTGACATTTCCAGGTTGCTGGATTCTTCAGCTCTTAATCTGGGATATATTAAGCATAAAGAAAACCCAGAGAAACTCAGCACTGTGTAATTCCTTGTGCCCCAAGGTCCCTAGCTGGTCTATCTTTTCTCTACTTTTCAGAGTCTTCTTATGTTTTATATATAATATCCAGAGTTTGTAGTTGTAGTTAGTGGAAATAATAGGGAAAAATACTCGTACTCCATTTTCCTAGAAGTGGAAGTTACCAAATTTATATTTTTAAACTATTTAAACAGTTGGACCAAATATATAACCACTATTGGGGAAAATGTCATACACTTTGTATATTATATGATAACTTTGCATAATATTGTGTTCACAAGGACTGCTAGAAAATAACATCTTTATTTAAACTGAAATTCATTGTTCACATTATTAATGAAAACTTTTTCTCTCTAGGAGATAATGCAAAAGGTGTCCCAAGGCTCCTGACCAGTGAACAAAGATTTGAGAAAGACAGCCAAGCTCATGTTTTCTCCTGATCAAGAAAATCATCCATCCAAAGCACCAGTAAAATATGGTGAACTCATTGTCTTAGGGTAAGTTTTCTCCATCTGATGACACATAAAATTGAACAATATATAGTAACTTTGACATCTAGGTTAAAATTATTTTTTAGATTGTATATCCTATCTATGTCCAAAAATGATTTAAAGCTACAGGATAATATTACCTCAAAATAATATTGATAATGTTAAATCAAGAAACTCTTGGGGTGCCTGGGTGGCTCAGTCTTAAGAGTCTGCCTTCGGCTCAGGTCATGATCCCAAGGTTCTGGGATCGAGCCCTGCATCGGGCTCCCTGCTCTGTGGGAAGCCTGCTTCCCCCTCTCCCACTCCCCCTGCTTGTTTTTCCTCTCTCACTATGTTTCTCTCTGTCAAATAAATAAGTAAAATCTTTAAAAAAAAAAAATCAAACTCTTCTAATCCTCATTTTTATGCCATCTCTTGTAAGTGCTCACATATGCATAAACTTTGCCTCACCCTTACCCCAGAAAGAATAAAGCTTCTTAAAGGTGAAAAATGTACAGTCTAAATGTCTACAGTCAAATAATTTTTCCATTTGTCTTCCCTATCCCATCATTTAGAAAAGTTTGCCTCACCTGACTACCAAAATCCCTTCCCCGTTTAGGTCATTTCATGTAGGTCAGTATTTATTTGTTCCTTTGTCCTTCTGAGGTAGTTGTTGCTTTGTGCTTATGGTCCTATTCTTCGTGTGATAGAGTTGTACAGGCTAAAGATATGATGACTCTGAAGCCCAGAATCTCACTGCTCATTTGCTTCCTACGTATTCTCATCCATACAACTTACACAGACACAATCTAAAGAATGAGGAACAGATGATTCCGTTTATTCAGTCTAAAACTTGATTTAACTGTCAAAACAGAGACACAATATAGTCTATTAGCTAGAAATTTCAGAAACTAGAAATTGCAAATTTTACTTTCCCTCTGATGTTTCTTTTCTTCTGTCTAGAAAACAGCTCTAGGAACAATTATATGACTTTAGACATTTAAAACAACATGTTTTAGAGTCAGGTTGGTACAAGGTCTTGTTTAAGTGAGAATATGTCCCTTGTTTCAGAGCAGAGAGTAAGAGAAAGTCGAAAGATAATATGGAGTTAATGAGTTTGACTAGAAGTCAGGAATGCTAGATTCCAGTGCCTATTCCAACATTGCTAGTTACATGACCTTGGGCAAGTCACTTCACCGTTCTGGGTCTTGGTTTCCTCTTCGGTAAAATGACAGACAGGATCATCTCAGGCTCTTTGAGACCTAAAAATCTTTTTTCTCAAAAACAATTTAAAAGATTAGAAAATTATGTAGTAACTACAATGTTACCAACTTCACATCACATAGATCTTAAGGTATTAATGACAAACAGCTTTTAACTACCAAAAATTATTCAAAGTTAAATTCTTCTACCAGGAAATCTGAGTCATTTGAAGACTGGAATTTAAAATTTAGTTATATGGTTTAAACTGCCTTTCTTAGCCCAGAAGTTTCTCAGTTAGTCCTTGGCAATAATGGTTGTCTCTGTATCTGGCACTTGGTGTCTTAAAATACAAATAATACTTCTTTCCAGCCCTCTAGGAAAAGTAAAGCTGGATAAGGTTGTCAGTTTGATGTTGTTGCTACTTTATTAGAATAGTTTTGAGCTACAGAAACACAATGTTTGGGAATAGAGAGTATATCCCCAGGAGGGAAACAAGTCATATAACTAGGCAGACAGAACAGTCAGGACCCAAAATGGGGCTGGTGGCAACACACAGCCTAGAATTAGTACTGTATTAACTAAGGGGTGTGACTCTGAACTCTCAGCAAGGCTAGCAAGATTGGCAAGGGCTTTGTCCAACAGAAATCAGTGTGTTATTTTTTATAAAGGATCGGTATAATTTCTACATATGGCAGTGTGAGTAAAGTCCCTTCTCTTCCTTGTCAGCCACTAATGTAGGCCATTTTACAATCACATTCTCCTACAACCTCAAAATTGTCCCTGGTCTGTGCCTCATTTTCCCTCAGATAGACCAACTATAAATGAGAGACCAGGAAACAAACCAAAGATTTTGTCAGGGGGCAGGGAACAGTGAATGAGGAGAGATTATTATTAAGCCATTGCTTATGCCAAAATGAAGCAATGAAGAATTTTAAAAAGCCTGACACAAACACCTGGATTCAGATTCTAGTTTTTCCATTGTCCCTTGTGTGACCTTCAGAAAATGACTTAATTTCTCTGAGCCTCTAAGGAATTCTATTCCCCTGAGGAATAACTTAAATTCCAAATTGTAAAAGTTGAGTGATGCCAATCTCAAGAGTTTTTATGAGGATGAATTAAATGAGGTGCTGTATGGTAGAGAACGCAGTAGTGCCTAATACATGGTAAACACCCAAATGTTTCATTGTGAACTTCTTTCCTATCCAGTCCTCACTTACTTGCTTATTTTCAGCACATGTATATGGTATCATGGAGAAGTGGTCATAAGATCTGAACGACAAAAATATGTTTAGTCACTATTTAGCAGGCATCTCAGTTGGATAAGTTTTGCCAACATAATATGAATGTGTATGTGCACATTCAAGTCCTAAGACTTATCAAACTTATCAAATGAGTCTGAAAATTTCAGACGTTAAGCTATTTAAAGTATTTAGTTGACAATTAAAGGAGATTGTTTTAGACAATTCACACTGTACTTTTAAAGGTTGTATTAGCACAGGCAAACATTCACTTTTAAAAAACATAGAATAAGGCATCAGATATGCCATTAATTAGCTCTTGATTATCTTGAATAAAAGAGGAAAGAAAAATACAGATAATTTAAGGCTATTTATAATCCAAAAAATACTTCTTTGTGACTGGGAGTGTAACCAGAATCTCATTTTGTTTCATGCTTAGACAGCTGGTCTAGGGATCAGCAATTACTGAAGGGAATTTGAGATACTTACAGTGTGCTAATA
Source organism: Mirounga leonina (assembly GCF_011800145.1). Taxonomy (NCBI): domain Eukaryota; kingdom Metazoa; phylum Chordata; class Mammalia; order Carnivora; family Phocidae; genus Mirounga; species Mirounga leonina. The sequence goes on from NW_023270305.1 coordinate 49,726,164, forward strand.
GATGATTAATTGAAGATTGATCCATATTGTAAAGCAAAATAAAGCATTTATTTCAGAATTGTGCGGTTCTTACAAGAGATCACCTACACTTTTTTCCCTCCCATCAGGTACAATGGATCGCTCCCAAACGGTGATAGAGGAAGAAGGAAAAGTAGGTTTGCTTTGTTTAAAAGACCTAAGGCAAATGGGGTGAAGCCCAGCACTGTGCATATTGCTTGTACTCCTCAGGCTGCAAAGGTAAAAAGCAAACAAACCCAAATTAAACTAAATAAGTTAACTTGAGAAATTGAAACACTTGTACATGTTGTTTCTGTTCTCTAGCGTTCCCTTCACATTCTGTACCAGAAGTTCCCTTTTGTTTCAATGGGAGCAGACACTTTGGAGACAATATTTGAAGGGCTGCCATATGGAAGGGCATCAGACTTTTTTTTTTTTAAATGACAAACCAGGATCAGTGGGTGGAAATTAGAAACATTCCCTTTTAATAAGAAATTTTTAAAAAGGTAGGTTGGGACCAGGGCTTTATCTAGTATTTAGAATTATACAGCTGTCTACCCCGAGAAGTAGGAAGTTTCCACTGTTACTAGAGGGGCCTTGCCTGGGCTGAGCAAGGAATGTAGTATATATAATAAGAGTACTCAGGTACTAGAAGCATTGTTTGGATGAGGTGATTTTTTTAAACTAAGGGTTTAATTGTGTGCTTCTTACAAGAGATCTTTATCAAAGATTCTGTGTATGCTCTTATTTTTTGTTTACTTGTTTTATGACCCTCAAAGCTTTTAACATAGTGCCTTGAACAAAATGGACCTCAGTTAACTATTAAATTGAACCAAAACTATAAAAGCATATACCCAGTTGTATCTACAGTATAACTTCTCAGTCTCCCAGTATATTTAATGCTTTTAGCTCCTTTTTCTCTCCCTACCAAAATCTCCAGAACCTGAGCCATCATTTCGGGACACTTAGGCTTTTCCTAGAGTGAAAGACAATTTAGAGGGAATTTTAAATCTTTCCATTTCTGTGAATTCCTCTACTTTCAATTTTGTAACATAGAATTTGTATTTGATATTGTGTTGAGTGACTAAAATTACAAAGAGTCTCTCAGCTTCTGGAAGTAATTGTATCCCTAGCTAGGTAGCCCCAGGATGTGCATTAATATTTTACCATCTGAGGTATATCTTTGTAAGTTAAACAAGAGAGAAATTGGCATATGGTGGCTTGTTTTAGGTCATAGCTCCAATCCCTGAAGTTAATTGAATTTGTTTTGTATCCAGCATGGTGACTAGAACAGTCCTCATGTCTTGATGAGGCCTCCTCTATTACTGTTTGAGACCCAGTGAATATAGAAAAGGGACAGTTTCTTTTTAAGTGTTTCTTTTTGCTCCTTTGCAGAGAAGTGTTGTGCTAAGCAGGTGGTGAGAGTGAGTGAAAGCTAATGACCCAGGCCGAGGAGCTCTGTGCCAGAACTGCCCTTGCAGCGAGCGTGCTCTTGCATTTGGGGTACGCCACTTCTCTGTGCAGGGTTGTCTCCCATGTTGTCCCCAACCGCTAATGCCATGTAAGCCTGCAAATCACAGCCAGAAAATGCACCTACATAATTCCAGGTGCCCCTTTCACAGCTAATACTACCTCTGGTTGAGAACCACTAGCAGAGGGAAAATAGTTATGATCCCTATTTCTAAAATACCCTATTCTGGCAGTCATCTGGGATAAGGTTAAACCCCGCCTTTCAGTCCAGTGAGAATTTAACTAGACATAGTTCTTATTCTTAATCTAAGACTAGGTTTAATAGCTAAAAAGCCAGAGATTACAATCTCAAAGTACACAAAAACCTGTGTTTTTAAATCCCTTTAGCCATTAAGAATACATTACTTCTGGGACACCTGGGTGGCTCAGTCGTTAAGCGTCTGCCTTCGGCTCAGGTCGTGATCCGGGGGTCCTGGGATCGAGCCCCACCTCAGGCTCCCTGCTCAGTGGGAAGCCTGCTTCTCCTTCTCCCACTCCCTCTGCTGTGTTCCCTCACTCCCTGGGTCTCTCTGTCAAATAAATAAATAAAATCTTAAAAAAAAAAAAAAATTACTTCCAAGATTATGGGCAGTATTTGATTGGAAAATCATTGCTTTATGCTAATTAAAGTAATTATAGTTTTTAAAATCTATAAAACAATTATATAATGTTTATTTTAAAAACATCAACAACGTGCATGGGAATGATCTACATTGTGTTAATGAGGTGTTATATACCTCTATGAAGATAGGGGAGTGAGAGAAACATGTAATAAGCAGCCTTGACACTGCTGTTGAATTTAATTTCTTTTAAGAAACCAGAGGCAAAAATGGCATTGTTATGGTTTGATAAAGCTGGGTAGTTGGTACCCAGGTGTTTTATTTATTCTCTTTAAATATTTGAAAATTCCACAGCCTTATTTTAAAGCTATTATTTTAAGGCTTTATCTATTACAGATTACCTACAAATTGAAACCAAGTAAGGTTTTATAATGCCAATGTTCTAATTAAGAAACATTTTTTGGGGGCGCCTGGGTGGCTCAGTCGTTAAGCATCTGCCTTCGGTTCGGGTCATGATCCCAGGCTCCTGGGATCAGCCCCACATCCAGCTCCCTGCTCGGTGAGGAGCCTGCTTCTCCCTCTCCCTCTGCCTGCCGCTCTGCCCACTTGTGCTCTCTCTCTGTCAAATAAATAAATAAAATCTTTAAAAAAAAATCAGGGCCCCTGGGTGGCTCAGTTGGTTAAGCGACTGCCTTCAGCTCAGGTCATGATCCTGGAGTCCCAGGATCGAGTCCGGCATCGGGCTCCCTGCTCAGCAGGGAGTCTGCTTCTCCCTCTGACCCTCCCCCCTCTCATGTGCTCGCTCTCTCTCATTCTCTCTCTCTCAAATAAATAAATAAAATCTTTAAAAAAAAAAACATTTTTTGAATTTAGCTTCTTTGCTTTGTATAATCATTCTTTTGTGTCTTTGTATCTGTTTTGTATCTGTTTTCCTTTTACGTAACCTATTTCCACTTCCTTTGTTCAGGTTTTCCCCCTTTCTGATATTATCTTCAACTCATATACATAGAAAACGCCTGAAAACAAAACCGAAAAGTTCTTTTTAGCAATGTCTTTAGTTTTAGTTTGGGATAAGTCAAAAATACAGTCGTAAGCATTGTGTCCATTTCCTTTGGTAATATTTAATCATCTGATGAATTTTTCTGTATTTGCCCAGCATATGGCAAATGTTTGTCACCTGTAGAGTCCCAGAATGATTAAGAAAACCATTTAACTCTGCTTGTTGGTAACTTGTTTATAACTCTTTGAGTTAAAAATAAGAATCTTATCTTGGAAAATTCTGTATTTCCTCCTTATTAGAGCATGATCGAGTACTATTTTCAGTTTCTGCATGGGCTTTGATTTTGATTACTTTATAATTTAAAATATTTATAAGGGAGACCTAGATTTTACAGTGTTTTTATACAATGAAATTAATGTTCTTATTGTATAACATCTTCAAGGTATTCTTGAAACCCCACTCAACCTGAGTAACTACTGTCACAGCTGAGGTTACAGAAGAGTTATTAATTTCTACCTTAAATTTTGGGAGGAAAATATGTCAAACATGTGATAGATTACTTTTCTTTTTTGAATTTGATTTGATTGGCCTACCAGCTAATTTTTGCTATTAATCTTTTCTTTCTTAGGCAATAAGCAACAAGGACCAGCACAGCATATCATATACCTTATCTCGGGCCCAGACAGTGGTGGTTGAATATACTCATGACAGCAACACTGATATGTTTCAGGTACTATAACATCTGAATTATTTTTGTCTTAAAAAAAAAAAAGTTGAAAACCTATTGTCAGTGACTTTTGCTGTGGTCAGTTTCATGATTATCCTATTTTAGTCATGTATTACATTAAAATATATATTGATTTCTAAATCTCATATATAGAAGTCAGCATAGCATGGTTAAGAAATGGGCTCTGGTAAACATTACTTAACCACTCTATGGCTCACTTTCCTCCTATGAAGTGCAGATAATAGAGCTTCCTTCATATGACATTTAGGAGGCTTAAATGTGTTGTTAGTACATGTAAAGTGCTCAAAGCTGGGCCAGGGAGCTGGTAAACACTTAGCTATTAATAATAGTGGTGATAATAATAGCTCAGTTAGCTATTATCCAAAAGAAAAAGAACCAAGAAATATTCTGCACATATTTGTGACCGTTTTTGCCACTATTTCCCACCTTCCTCTCTAGGTAGGAAAATGTACAGGCAGTCTCTAATTGTCCATATCACGTTTGTGATCAGACTTGTTTTTCAGCACACATTTGCTCCAAGCTACTAATGCGGTAAAAGGTTTGTTTTTTTTTCTCTCCTTTTTGTACCAGTCCAGTGCTGATGTTTTTATAAACTTGATAGATGATAGAACAGCCAAACCCAAAGATGGAAACAGAATCCATGCTGTCTTCTCCCTTGTTTGGTTTTGTAAAGCCCTGGAGTTTTTGGAAACAAATAGGACATAAAGTACCTGATAATGTTGCTCTTAAAATTACTGTCCCAATGACTTTTCAATTTTTCTTTATTTTTATCAAGATTGAAATCTAAAGGCCTGGAGATGTCTTTAATTATAACCAATAGCAAAGTATTTCTCATTGAGGTCACTTATCCCCCCGCCCCAGCCCTTCTAGTAGAATACTGAATTTTTTAGAATAGTGTCTCTAATATCAGAATATGGATGTATGTTTATCTTTCTTGCTATTGCCAAAAAAATTTAAGATAAATAACACCCTTAATGAAGATGAAGGTTGGGATCTTAATGAGAACCTAACACAAGCTTTAGGATGATTTTCCACATTTTATTTCGCTGACAACCAGTTAAAATAAATATGCCTAATTAGCTTTTTAAAAAATCAAGATGCTACCTAGATGTTTGACCCCAGACTAGAATTTTAGTTTCAGAAAATACCTTGAATTAATTTGTTTACCCCTTATTTTTTGTCAGTAAAGTTACTGAAATCTTGTGAGTTAAAGTTTACAAAGTTAGTTGGGGGCAGAATTGGGGTTAAACCAGGCATTCTGATTTCTAGAACAGTGTCTTTACCATCTTATGAAGGTCCTTAAATAAGTTGCACCATTTTTGTTTTCTTCCTTTTCATAAAGGAATAGAGAGTTTTTCCTAAGTAGTAGTCATGATGCTCCTTCTACAAAGCATTATACCAATGGAAAATCCAAACATTTCTACATTAAAAACCAGAGATATATCCAAAACTACCCTGATAAATTAGCCAGTCTTTGAGGAACTGGTTTTATAATCATTCTGGGATTGCCTGCCTTCCAAACTGAACAAGAATGTTTATTGTTCAATTCATTAGCTGTTCAAACTCCAACTCTGCATTGGTTAACACTATGAAGTAAATAAAGACATTACATGTTGATTGTATTCATAGATGCTACACTGGCAGTCTAAATGTGAAGTACAAGCTTCTGATTGGGTTGAAGAAGGGTGAGGGAAAGACTTCATAGCAGTGCCTTTTTATCCAGACTTTTTTTTTTTTTTTTTTTAGTCAAGTTGAGTAGGATTTTGTCAGTCCAGCCAGTAGAAAGGCATTCTGACAAAAGAGATGGCAAAGTACACAGTGTGGTAGAAGATTGACAGGTGAGCTGCTTATAGCTAGAATATACTTTTCGTGTGATTAGCAATGATAGCAAATTAAGCTGGATCAGTGGGAAGCAAATTGTGAGGTCAGTTTCTAATTATTACAGAAATAAACTAAGAAGTTTGGATAGTCTGTAAGGAACCATTAGGGTTTTTAATGAGAGTGGGAGGGAATGACATAAGATCTATATTTTTAAAGCTAATAGTAGCAGTTAGAAGAGGAATTACTAAAATTTATCTTAACGCACAGTTATATTTTGGCATCTGATCATGATCACATAGGTTTTTTCTCTTTATAGATACTTAAGATTTCTTCCTTCTTACCTGTCTTGACCAATATTGCTTTGATGTCTTAAATCTCCTCTAAGACCCAGAGCAAATCTCAACTCTCTTGGAACAATCTCTCCTCCCAAATAAATGCCACTTCTGAATATCTTGATTCAAAAAATCAATCCTCAATCCATTCCTGGGCCTACATCTTTTAGATCTAAAATAGCCTTTTATTCTTAGAAATATTTTTAGTTTCAAAAGTCTGAGACCATTTTCTTTGTATATCATTATCTTAAAAAGCAGGAAAAGGACATCCAGTCCCTTTTGTTAACCAGCCAGTTTTCTTCTAAAACTATCCAAACTAAAGAAAGACTTATACTTGATAGGACAAAATGCTAAAAGGATTTTATCCGAAAGTGTGTGGTTATGAGGAATTCTTGAGGCTCAACTATGCAAAGAATGACTTTGAAGTGTCATCATCATTGTAGAGGGACAGTGTTTTTTCTCAGTATCCACTTCCTTCAATTTTATACTACTTTATAACAAATACATGAATGAACTCATCATTTTTAAATGTTTACTTTAAAACCCTGTGACACTTGTCAGGTCTGTCATCTCTTCCACAGATTTCCTTTTTTCTTTTCATTTTTAAATGTTTACCTTAAAACCCTGTGACAATCAGTTCTGTCATCTATTTCCTTTTTTCTTCTCAACTTTCATCTTTCAAAATGAAAATTAATATATTTCCTAGCTAGTACCTCTGAAGATGTTTTAATTTGCCAACCCATCCACCAGAACTCTTATCTGGGAACCTTGTCTCTCTTAAATATGGTCAAGAACCAGGAAGAAAATAAAAAGGACATCTAGGCCTATAAAATAAAGGCCACAAAAGGCCATGCACTAAAATTCCTTTTCTTTGCTCCCTGGAGAATCCTTTAGGAACTTACCAAGAACCTTTTGAAATGCTATCCTTTAAAGTTTAGTTTTTTTGATTTCTCAGCCCACAGCAGAATAATAGTGACTAGTTAGAGGAGGGGTATGCTGCCAGAGTCAAGTATGCCCAACAGCAAGAAGTGATAGCTGACAACCTGACAGAACACATGAGAATATAAAGTATATATAAGACCTCAAAGAAAGCTATGTAAGCCCATAACATAAGGATCAGCCTTCTTGTATACCTTTATAGCACCTGAAGACATCACTGCATTCAGTGTAATATAAATGGTATTTATAGTTTAATGTCCTGGAGACATCTTAAAAGATTTACTTGTATGTTCACTATATTCTGTTAAAGAAGGCAGAATAATACATGGTAGGCATATTTCCATCCAAAGGGGTTAAAATTAAAATCTGTAGCCATCTAGGAATCTCAGCCATCCTAAACTCTGCATTCCCTGAGGGTTCCATATATTCTGGATGGTAAGTTCCCATTTACTCCTATACTCTAAATAATTATTATGTCAGAACAAGTTTGACAGATTAGTTTTCTAGGGTATAGATGCCCTCAGAGTTAAGTATAAGTTTGAGCTTTAGAAATTTCAGAGGCTTAATGATTTCATCTTCTTGTACCTTTCTTGAATGGATTTTCCACTGTGTTCCTTTCAATAGGTTTATAGATATTTCTTTTTCCCTTAGATTGGTCGGTCGACTGAAAGTCCCATTGATTTTGTAGTAACTGACACAGTTCCTGGAAGCCAAAGTAATTCTGATACACAGTCAGTGCAAAGCACTATATCAAGATTTGCCTGTAGAATCATCTGTGAACGGAATCCGCCCTTTACAGCACGGATTTATGCTGCAGGATTTGACTCATCAAAAAACATCTTTCTTGGGGTAAAAAGCTTTTTCCTAAATGGTGCATTATTTTTAACCACTTCTGTTTCCAAATTACAAAGAACTGGAAGCTCACTATTCTTATTGCTACTAGGAGAAGGCTGCCAAGTGGAAGACATCAGATGGGCAGATGGATGGTTTGACCACTAATGGCGTTCTTGTTATGCATCCACGAAATGGGTTCACAGAAGACTCCAAGCCTGGAATATGGAGAGAAATATCAGTGTGTGGAAATGTATTCAGCCTGCGGGAAACCAGATCAGCTCAGCAGAGAGGAAAAATGGTAAGTATTGAGATGTAGCCTCTTATTTAACTCCAGTAAACACATTGGGTGAGTTGGACTGAATGTATTACATAATTCCCAAAACTCTCAAATGCTGACACAGAGTGCTTAAGTCTGACTATCAGAAACACTGACCGCTAAATATTATACTAGAGGGTAATATCTTAATGTTTCAATCAGGACACTTTAAAAATTTGTTCTTTCATATTATGTTAATATATTTTAAAACCTCAGCTTTCCTAAATTAAATAGCACTGTGTAGTTTCTATTTATATCTCTTTGACCATGATGTATATGGGAAATATTAGACTTACTGAGTAGCCAGATGGTTTAATCATAAGTAGTCTTCACTATAAGGCTGAGAAGAAATATATTCCTGCTCCACATTTTATCCTTGATTTTCAAACTTATATTTTTCATGACTGCCATTAGAGTTTCTTACATTTAGTAACAATCATAGGAAATCTCGATTCTTGAGTAAGGAGCATGTAAGACCAAAACTCTCATGTAAAAATTGAAAACACAGTGTTGAATGTTTTTGGATTCTTGTTTCTTCTAGGTGGAAATTGAAACCAATCAGTTACAAGATGGCTCATTAATTGACCTCTGTGGTGCAACATTGCTGTGGCGTACTGCAGAAGGCCTTTCCCACACTCCTACAGTGAAGCATTTAGAAGCTTTAAGACAGGAAATCAATGCAGCACGACCTCAGTGCCCTGTAGGGTTCAACACACTAGCATTTCCTAGTATGAAGAGGAAAGATGTTGTCGATGAAAAACAGCCATGGGTGTATCTAAACTGCGGCCATGTACATGGCTATCATAACTGGGGAAACAAAGAAGAACGTGATGGAAAAGATCGTGAATGTCCCATGTGTAGGTCTGTTGGTCCCTATGTCCCTCTGTGGCTTGGATGTGAAGCTGGATTTTATGTGGACGCCGGCCCTCCAACCCATGCATTCAGCCCATGTGGGCATGTGTGTTCAGAAAAGACAACTGCCTATTGGTCCCAGATCCCGCTTCCTCATGGTACTCATACTTTTCATGCAGCCTGCCCCTTTTGTGCACATCAGTTGGCTGGTGAACAAGGCTACATCAGACTTATTTTCCAAGGACCTCTAGATTAACAGACAGTTGTCCTCCAGGACTATATTATAAAATTTATAAGCTAAGTGAGTTGGGTTTTCCAACCTGTTGTCCATGTCACAGTTTCTCTGCTCTGGTCATTTGCATTAAGATGAAGAATTTTTTTAAACATTTATAATAAGTAGTAACAATTTCTGATCAAAAAATCTGGGAAACTCAAGAAAAAGAATTTCTGAAAGTACCAGACTTTGAATTCTGAGTTTTGAAAATATATTTTGAGGATAAAAAGATGCAATCTAATTTGTTGCCTTCCTTTTAGTGTTTTTGAATCACCCATCCTCAGTGTTGGAAAATTGTTTTATATAACTGAGGGTACTGTTGGTTCAAACTATGTTAGTTTACAGTTTGTTGCAAACATTGTAAAATACAGCAACATGTATATTAACTTTTTTCTATTTATCTTTATTATAGAAAACATCTTAGAATGTTCTTGATAGAGTAGCATGGTAACGATGGTGTCACACTTTCGGTGTGAATGGTAGTTTAGCGAGCATAGCTCAAGGATTTACAAGCTTAGAAAGAAGGACAAGAGAGCCTCTCTCCCTGCCCCCTTCTAAATATGGAATTTGGTAAATTAAAATACTTTGTAAAACCAAATTCATATTAATTATTATTGTGTAAGAGGTGTTTGTTTTTAACCACATTGAATATAATCAGGAAAGTTTTTTTCTTAATGTTTCTCTCAAGTGTAGTATATAACAAAAACTTAATGCTAAGAAACATTTTATATGCTCCTTTGAATATGCAATTTAATCTAGATTATCTATTTTTCTCCCATGATAACTAATCTGTTTTTAGTATCAGCAACATTTGGCAAGTTTATTTTTTAGATATAAACTGTGGTTCATCTGTTCACTGTTTCTAGAAAAAAAAATCATTCTCATGAGAAAAAGCATAAATTAACAAGGAGGAGAGTGACTTGATTTGCTTTTAGAAAAAGAAATACTTAATTGATTATTCTGTTTGTGGTCTTATCCAGGCATTAAGAAATGTAGAGAGATAAAGGGTTCAATGACAGTAGTGCCCCCCCCCCCTTTTTTTTTAACCTAGCAGACCAGCCTTAACTTTGTGGGCTTTGAATCCTAAGGAGAGTTGCCACCATGTGACTCAAGGAAATGTTTGGTTGGCAGATGAGCACCAGTGACAGCTGAGTAGGGGAACATACTTGCATGGTATGTTTATTCTCTAATTCCAGTAAGTTCTTTGCTTAAAGAAGCAAGAAGACGTTTCTGTAGTCCCTCCCCTCCCCTTTTTTTAATGCACCACAAAGGAAGTATAGACAGTTGCACTACATCAAACCCTTTGTGACACTTGTAGAAATCAGTACACTTTTAGATTAGACAGAATCTTTTTTTTTTTAATCTTTTGATTTGTTTTTCCTTCAGTTCGCAAGTTGTGTAATAATTGACTCTAGCAAATTTTCATATGTGGTAGTATAGCTTTAATTTATCATAACTATTACTATACTGTTCTGAATTTTCTTTTGGTTTTAAAAAAAAAAAAAAAAACTGTTGCTTAGAAGCCATGAACTGTTTTACTTTAATTCAACTTGTCAAAATTTCCTTGTTTTTAAAAATGGTCATTTGGGTTCACTCAGGAAATGCATGTCAGGAAACTTGTATTATAAGTTTACTAGTTGTGATGTATCAGTAACTGCTGTTACCCCCTTTTCAAAGAAATGTAATTGATTTTGAAGTTTTCTAGATAGTCACATGCTTTGTGACTAATGCAAGGAAATCAAGTCCAGTGTTGTATTTGTTCTAGTCATTTCTATTCAGGCTATATATTGTAGCTAATTTTTATTTGCAATTAATTTATTCAAACTAAGTAAATACTTTTCAAAATAGATACTTGAATTTGTCTCCGTGAGTTCGTTTTTGCATAACTGAGAGTGGGAAACCAGAAATGAAAACTCTTGGACAAATCTACCCCCCACTTCAAAAATATTCACTTGAAATAGATGAAGAATTTGCATTTAATGTAACACTTTAAATCTCTGGTTCTCTTGGGAAAGCATCTCTGACTTATTAATAAAGGAACTTTGTTTAGTGGTTGAATAATTGAAGCTTTGGTAAAGTCCTGCTAGGGAGTTGGCTGTCTGCAAGAGTGGGATACTAGACCTTTGAAACAGTGCTTCACTGACCATGAAAGGTTCATGTTCTTCCCAGAGTGCCTCAGTTCCCCCTTCCTCCCAACTATGAAAAGTCTGGTTCATTTTCTATCAAATTCAAGTTTGTTTGTTTTTAATAATTTTTTTAAGGATATTTATTTATTTATTGAGAGAGAGAATGATAGAGAGCATGAGAGGGAGGAGGGTCAGAGGGAGAAGCAGGCTCCCTGCTGAGCAGGGAGCCCGATGCAGGACTCGATCCCAGGACTCCAGGATCATGACCTGAGCCGAAGGCAGTCGCTCAACCAACTGAGCCACCCAGGCGCCCCTATCAAATTCAAGTTCTGAAAACTCAGGTAATTTAAATCATTAGGTGTTTTTCTGTTCAAGCATTTTGAATATTGGTTCTGTCATTTTGTTGATGCCTAATGGAACACTTTCAGTTACTCAGTTGTATTAACGGAATAACAGTATTCTGGCCAAGGAGAAAAAGTTATATTTAGGTCTCCCAAATGTACTCGAAAGAAAGATCATCTTTACGGCTTAACTCTTTTATCAAAGTGATTTTACCATCTAAATGTTCCTTAATTTGTATAGGGAATTTCCCTTCATCAAACATGTTAGGGTCATGAAGTGAGACAGGGTAAATATCCAGAAGGAGGAGTCTTTTACCAGACTATCTTCTTGAAGCTGTCATTGCTTACTTCTACCACTTTAAAAATATTCTGGTATATGTAAAACAGGATAGGAATATATAATAATGTAAATAAGTATATAATTACATCTAACATGAGTACTCCTACTCTAGTCTTCCCTCAGGATACCTCAAGAACCATGGGTGATGCATGATCTTCTGACAGGTAGACTGAGTGAGTGAGGGCACCAGTGAAAATCCATCCGTTATTTCTTAGAACTATATTTAGCCTATCAATTTAAACACTTGGGCCCCTCATCCTGATGGATCATCTTGTGCTATCCCACTTTAGAGACCACTGGCTAAGAGATCTATGATCCATTCTTTCATATTTATGTTCCAAGCATTAACCCTGTGGCATATCAGATTACCAAAGTACTGCTTAGTGAACTATATTATTCTGTCTCCCACTCCCACTTTCAGAAATAAGTATACTTTAAGACCATGCCCTCAAATTTTATCTACACATTCTTGCAACAGGTATTTGAATATCTGCTACACACCAAGCCACACTGGGTGATTTAACAGGAAAAAAATCCTTGCCCTCATGGAGCTTATGTTTTAGTGGGGAAGATAGAAGTGAATAAGAAAAATAAAAGACACAGCATGATGGATAGTGAACAGTGCTGAAGGTTCAAATAAAGCAGGAAAGGGAGATACAAAATGTCATGGGTGATGTGTGTGGAATGTTTGCAGTATTAAAGAGGAGGGCAAGGGAAAGCCACACTTAGGAGAAGAGCATTTAGGCAGAGGGAATAGCAATTGCAATAGTCTTGAAGGAAAAGTGTGCTTGGAATATTGCTGTAATGGCAAAACGGCAGTGTAGCTCTGTAGTGTGAAAGGGAGGAGTTCATAGGTAAGAGCAGAGAGGAAAAGGGGTGAAACTAGATCATGGAGTGCCTCCTGAGGCTTGACTTTTATTCTGAGTGAGATGGGAGCTATAGGAGGATTTTGAGCAGGGAAGTGACATGATCCAACTCACGTTTTTATAGATGCAAATAGACTGAAGTGATAATGGGGGGACCAGTTAGACCCTTGCAGTAACCTTAGAAGGAAATGATGGCAGCATGGGTCAAAGTGGTGGTGGTGGAGCTGGTTTGAAAAGTGACCAGAACCTAGATATATTTGAAGACAGAGCTGACAATTATTGCTGGCAGATCAGATGTAGGGCATAAAAGGAGAGGAGTCAAGCAAGACTTGGCCTGAGCAACTGGAAGAATAGAATTGCCATTTAAAGTGGAGATTATGAGAAGAAAAGTTGCGGGGGAGGGCGCACTGCTTGTGGAATCAGGAACGTAGCCTTGGACATTAGGTTGAGACTCCCCTATTAGACAAGGTACTTGCCAAAGGTAAGCTGTCTCCACTTTTGTTTAAGCTGCTGTCAGAGTTCTTGACCATCATGAACAAAGTTCTCCATACACGCTCTGTTAGCTTAGAAACAAGAAGTGTTTCTCCTTGATGAATGGCAAACTTCCTGTCATTAAAGAGAGAGTTGGGACACCTCTCATGGTTCGCTCTTTGCTTTGGCTGCCCTCTGAGGAAATCAAGTTCTGTTTTCAACTACAGTAACTTCCTTTAACCAATGTATTCTGATACAGTTTTTCTCCCTTCTCTTAATGTACATCTTTTTCTGTAGCTCTTGCCTTTTAAAAAAAAAAAAGTCCTTTGAATTTTAATATTTTGCTGCTTCAGATTCTTTCTGGCAGTGGTAAAGCACAACTTGTGTTTTGTTTTTAAAAATTTTTTGAATATTCCGATGTTTACAGAAAACAATTCTTGAACCTATAAGTCCAGATTTCAATATTCAGCTTCCCTTAAAGAAATATGCCTGTATTTTTGATAATATTGTCAGCAGAAAATGGAGTAAATAAGATCTCAGAGTATCAGAGTTTTCCTAGTAATTGTTGTAAAGCATCATGTCCAAACATTCTGTTAGATGATATGATGGGAATGCTGGTCTGTTTTGGTTGACATTAGATTGTAAACTCAGCTGTGTATGTTAAAGTTAAACCAAAGCATAAGATAAATTCCTCACAGCTAACATATGACTATTTGTTATGTGTCAGGACCTGTTATAAATGCACAATTTTAAGTATATTATTTAAAGCTGAAAACAGCTCTGTGAGGTAGGAATTCTTGTCTCCGTTTCACGACAAAAACCAGGTACAGTGTTATCTGGTAACTTGCCCAAGGTTCACACGGCTCACAACTCCAGGAGGTGGAATTTGAACCTTGGAAGTCTTGCTCCATTCCTGTGTGCGCAGCCACCATGTTTGCTCCTTCCTCCTTTTTTATTGAGTGGGATTTGGAGTCTATTTCTTTCATAATTTTAAAAAAATGATTTAAGGTAGCTAACCAAAATTATAATTAAGATTAAAACATCAATAGCAAAATTTTTTAAATGAACAACAACAAAACAAAGGTTTGGTATTATAACAAAGTAAGATAGAACCAGAAGTGGTGTGAGTACATGAATGGATTTAATGAAGACCTGTAAACTTGCTAAATGTGAGTCATAAATCAGTTTGGCACCAAGATGTTTAGCAGGTTATTCAGTGAGGGAAACATGAGCAGTTATAAGTTCCAGGCAGCTGCTTAGAAGGTAGCAGCAGCAAATTCACTGATGCAAAAACTCATGATCATTTCTAGTCCTGCAACCAGAGAAGTTCACATCCAGGAAATAGAACCATTCCTTCATACAGGTGGATTCATGCAGCATTGTCTTTCTGTGACTGGCTTATTTCACTTAACGTAATGTCTTTAAGGTTCATCCATATTGCATATTGCAAAATTTCCTTTTTTAAGGCTGAATTGTATTCCAGAGTATGTATATACCATATTTTCTTTATTCACCTGTTGGACTTTCAGATTGTTTCCACAATCTTGGCTCTTATGAATAGTGCCGAAGTGAACATGGGAGTGCTGATATCTCTTCAAGACCCTGATTTCAATTCTCTTGGGTAAATACCCAGAAATGGGATTGCAGGATCAAACAGTAGTTATATTTTTAATTTCTTGAGGAATTTTTAAAAAATTTTTTGTGTTCCATAGTGGCTGCACCATTTTGCATTCCCACCAACAGTGTGCAAGGGTTCCAGTTTCTCTACATCCTTGCCAGTGCTTTGTTGTCTTTTGTTTTTTGAAACTAGCCAACCTGACTGGAGATCCTGGGTGGATCAGTCGGTTAAGCGTCTGCCTTTGGCTCAGATCATGATCTCAGGGTCACGGGATCAAACCCTGTGTTGGGCTCCCTGCTCAGCGGGGACTCGTCTTCTCCCTTTCCCTTTGTCCCTCCCCGCTGCTGTGCTCTTGCTCACTCTATCGCTCTCAAACAAATGAAACATCTTTAAAAAAAAAAAAAAGAGCCAAACTGACAGATGTGAAATGACATCTCCCTGTGGTTTTGATTTGCATTTCCCTGATGATTAGTGACATTGAGCATTTTTCATATACTTGTTGGCCATTTGTATATCTTCTTAAGAGAAATAGCTATTCAAAGTCCTTAGCCCATTTTCTAATTGACTTATTAGTTGTTGTTTTTTTAACTATTGAATCATACGAGTTTCTTATGTATTTTGGAAATTAAGCCCTTATCAGATATGGTTTGCAAATAAATTCTCCCATTCCACAGGTTGCCTTTTCATTCTGTTAATTTTTTTCCTTTGCTGTGCAAAAGCGTTTTGTTTTGATATAGTCCCACTTGTTTATTTTTGCTTTTGTTGCCTGTGCTCTTGGTGTCTTATCTGCTCCTTCCCCACTGTAATGATAGAACACACTGAAAGAATTCTTTCCCAAGTTGATGAGCTATCATGGTGCCTGGTCTGTGGTAGATGCTCAAAAACTATTTCTTAGGTAATTGTAGGAAACAGAACTCTGAACCATTAAGCTACCAAGACGGTCTCTAAGTAGGAGCATTAAAAAAACAGTCAAAAGAATGAAGGTTACAGAAGCTATTTGATCAGAAAATGGTTCTTATTGGCTGAAAAGATAAAAATGGAAAACGTGGAGACATCACAAAAAGTGACAATAAGTAGGTGACTGGGCAACAAGAAGAAACCCAGGGATGATGCCAGAAGAGAACAAAAAGGATTCTCCTGGAGAAAAGAGAAGGAATATCAATTACAGCCCAAAAGTATGTCATCCAGACTTGAGCGCCTGTCATTGGTAGGAATAGGGCGCAAAAAGCAATTCAAGATTGAAAGGGAAGATTAAGGTCTGTCCACCTTAGAATTTCCTGAAGTTCCACTATATCATGTTACTGTGTAACTATTAATGAAAATACAGAACATGAAACTAGAAGGGATCTTGGCAATCAAGTTACAGTTGAGAAACCAAAGCCTAGTCAGGCAAAGTGGCTCCTGACTGATAAATCTGATACTAGAACCTCTGTTTCCTATGTCCACATAATTCAGGGACTTAAGTCACCAAGATTCAGTTAAATTCCCAAGTTTTGTTTGTTGAAGCAGAGATAACGATGTTGCACTTTAATAGTTTCTATATTTAAATTACAAGTGGCAATAGAGTCAGAACATCAACTATCATTGTGTTCTAAACAATGAGTCCCAACTGTAGGGGATGATCTGCTTCAGAATTCTTTCAAATAAAAGGCTGCCTAGTTTGGAAATGAAAGACAAGAGGAGGAAGTGAGAATCAAAGCCTTGTGCCATAGTTTCACTAATAGCCCTTTGGTACTCTGCATGAAATCATGCAGCTAACGGGAGTGCTCACTCAATGACAAGGCTTTTCTGTCACTTTTTCTGTTTATTGTGAAGTTAGCACAGTTGTTTTGCATACCACACGTCTGCAGGAATGCAGCACGTTCAGATACTCCTCATTTTCAGTTGGCTTCTTTGTCAAATGACCTTTGGAAAATGAGTTGAAATGGTGATTGTAATATCTCATTAAAATGTTAAAATTACTATATTGCCAAGCAACTCAAAATCTTTTTTAATCCACGAGGTAACCTAAACTCTAAGTGCCCATAAAGTTGTCCAACGCTTGAATCACAAAGGAGAGATCCCTAGGTAGAGAAACAGGAGTTGACAGTAGTACCTAGCTGTACAAGGACAAAAGAAGGAATTTCCCGCAAAATGGCTATCAAAGATCTACAGCAGGTAAGAGCTCCGCTCCCACGGCAGGGATGGGCTCAGGTACAGGTGAGAAGGGGTAAGGGGAGGAATTCTTAGTAACATGTTAAGATCTTAGTAACATGATAGGAGGGTCTTAGTAACATGTTAGGATCCCTAAAGTAATTACTTACAGAGTTGAGTGTAAATAAGGGTTGGGAATGGGGTGGGGCATCAGAATTTATTGTGCATCCCTCATGAGAAGTCATGGTAATTATCCACATGTCCAGGTGTGGAAACTATAGGAAGGAATCACAACATCAAGAGATTGGCAGTTTCTTGGAGCTCTCTGCCCCTGTCTCTGACACACACACACACACACACACATTGGCAGTTTCTTGGAGCTCTCTGTCCCTCTGTCTCACACACACACACACACACACACACACACACCAAGCTGCTTCCGATGACGTTTTGAAAGAAACAGTGTTCAGTTGAGTGTGTAAATTCTAACAAGTTTGTTAGTGTAATTTCTGTATTAGTCACACTGCATGAATGCAAATGTTAATTGTATTTTTGTTTGATTTTATTCAAAGAACTCAACTACGGCAGGAATTCCTGAATGAGGTGTACTATGCAAAGTCGGTATCTTGTTGCAGAGGTAACAAATATAACTATGAAATGATATCTGTGATGTGATGAAACAAAAGTCAGACACTGCTCTTGAGACATGGCCTTTTGCAGACAAGCGCTAAAAGAACGTTTACTGCTTTGGCATGTGCTATAGGAGTTTAAAAGTTTGAGAGTTTATAATCAAGAGTTTGTTTAAAGGTGCTTTTATGGTTTCATTATTACTACTGACTTCAAATATGGCCATATTTATTTACCAGAGTGTTTTAATTCCTCTTTAAGTACAAAAGGACCATTGAAAATGCCTGGGTGGAATTTCACAAACACAAGGAATTCTTCAGACAAGGCATGAGTCCAAGCCTTAATCCAGTCTGGCCCCAGATACCAGTCCTTAGATGTTCTTTTATCAGAGTAGGTAACAATGAGCAGTTATTCGCTGTAAATAAACTGGAGACTGAGTGAGGGGAGTTCAAAAATACTGAGATAAGACGTCCCCTTTTGGAGAGGCTCCCATTTATACTGAAGCCAGCATTTCCTGCAATTTTGCAACATGCTTTTATGTTTAGCTCCTTGGCTCTACTGTGATTAAGAATCTCATTACCTGCTAACCTATTGGAACAAGATAATCTGACTCTTTAGCATCAATGAATTAATACTCATTCTACCTCATCTTAATCCCTTAGGACTTTGGTGCGGTCCTTTGTGTGGAATGAGACTTGTCAGAGCAGATGGTCCCAGACTAATAAACTTCAGTTGAAGAGCTCAGTAGCCTCTTGGAAATATAACAGAACCAGGGAATCTTGAAGAAATTCTGAAATTATCTTCAGTTTAAGTATTTTTTAAGTCATTCAATGGCTAACGAAAAAGATATTCCAAATTATTCATAGCTGAAACGCTTCTGAAAGGGTCTATGTAGTTTGAGGGGCCAGAGTTCAGTGCAGTGATGCAACATTTGAAATCCCCTAACAGATTCCAAGGAACTATCCCTATTAGCCTGTATTGCAATTTAGTTGTATGTTGATCTATGACACCAGTTTGAATATCTTTTTGATCTGCAAAATGTTTGGTTGTCCTGGGAATTTGAAGACAGTTGATCTTAACCTTTTTATTTATTTCTTCATTATGATGAATTAAGCCTGCTCGCCCATGAAATATACTATAAAATGGGAGAGACATGAATGAGAGAATGGGCAGGACATGTAGTAGTTTAAATTTTTACTAAGAATATTACGTTAATTTGATGTATGCATTATCGTTGCTCATAATGGCTGACACTTTGAGCTATAAGTCAACCTGCTGGATTCTGAAATACCCTTGGTCTGATTTGTAAGTACACCAGTAATCACAGGGCCCAGCATTCACTGAGATTTACACACAAACAAGTGAGAACATTTCCAGAAAATCTGTTTTGTGACTTTGTTTTGTTTTTTTTGTTTTTTTTTTACAGTTTCTCTTTATGTAGAAAGGTGATAGAAGTCTTTATTTATTTGGAGAACTAGGTGTAATTAAACAAAATGGAATCTTATGCAGTGACATCATCTTCCTGGCTGGCAAACACTCCGTGACTTTTAAGGCCCTCTTTCATTTACTTGTTTGCATGCTTTATTTCCAGCTAACACAGCATTTCTGAAATGCCTACATTGGCTTTTTGTTTTCTGGTATTGTGTCTAAGCAAACTCAACTTATATGGGTGCCTGCAAAGTAATGCCATGTTTTTGGAGAATTCCAGGAGATGAGTTCTCTAAGTAAAGTTGGAGATAGTGGAATTAGTTTTTTAATAGCTCTAAATTTCTGATCCTTTCTGAACCAATTATCTTCTCATGGAGAAAACTATTTTAGGACCAGCAAACATGTATCAGGGGCTAATATATACAGATCTTCTTTGATTTATGACGGAGTTGCATTCCAATAAACCCATCATAAGTTGAAAATATCTTAAGTTGAAAATGCATTGAATACTACTGAACATCATAGGCCTAGCCTAGCCTACCTTAAATGTGCTCAGAACACTTACATGAGCCTACAGTTGGGTGAAACAAACCTTATTTTATAATAAAGTCTTGAATATCTTTTATTTATTGAATACTATACTATACTATACTATACTATACTATACTATACTATACTATACTATACTATACTA